>NW_028270141.1:1227693-1462885 GCF_037043375.1 Chiloscyllium plagiosum | reverse complement strand
AACCCACACACACTCACCCACACCCCTCACACTCACCCACACCCCCCACACACTCACCCACACCCTCACACTCACCCACACCCCCACCCTCACACTCACCCACACCCTCACACTCACCCACACACACACTCACCCACACACAGACACAGACACACTCACCCACACACAGACAGACACACACACACTCACCCACACAGACACACACCCACCCACACCCACACACACTCACACTGACCCGTCACCTACAAACTTTACAGAGCTCTGGGGAGGGAGGGAGGGTGCTCTCGAACATCGCAATGGGTTTTGTTACCGTTCGTGCAGCCTCCGCCCAAGTCCGTCCTTTCTTTTTCCTCTGTCTCTCCTTCATGTCGCTTCAGGAGGGGGCAAGGCTGACAGTTGCTGAAGGTTATGGAGACTCTGTGCAGGCTGTGTGTGTGGTGGGGGGTGGGGGCTGGGGGGGTGGGGAGCTGTCTCTGTGTCAGTCTGTCTGAGTGACAGCACAGCAACACACCCACCCCACTCCCTCCTCCCCCACCCCCTCGGCCTGTCTCTGTCACTGTCTCTGTCCCGCCCGTGTCAGTCTGAGTGACAGTCCGCTCCTGCTGCACACACACACACACACACACACACTTCCCCTCCCTTCTCTCCCCCCACCCTCTCCTTCTCTCCCCCCCACCCTCTCCTTCTCTCCCCCACCCTCTCCTCTCCCCCCCCACCCTCTCCTTCTCTCCCCCACCCTCTCCCTCCTCCCCCCCACCCTCTCCTTCTCTCCCCCCACCCTCTCCTTCTCCCCCCCACCCTCTCCTTCTCTCCCCCCACCCTCTCCTTCTCTCCCCCCACCCTCTCCTTCTCCTCCCCACCTTCACCTTCTCCCCCCACCCTCTCCTTCTCTCCCCACCCTCTCCTTCTCTCCCCCCACCCTCTCCTTCTCTCCCCCCCACCCTCTCCTTCTCTCCCCCCACCCTCTCCTTCTCCCCCCACCCTCTCCTTCTCCCCCCACCCTCTCCTCTCTCCCCCCCACCCTCTCCTTCTCTCCCCCACCCTCTCCTTCTCCCCCCCACCCTCTCCTTCTCTCCCCCACCCTCTCCTTCTCTCCCCCACCCTCTCCTTCTCTCTCCCCCCCACCCTCTCCTTCTCTCCCCCCCACCCTCTCCTTCTCTCCCCCCCACCCTCTCCTCTCCCCCCCCCTCTCCTCTCCCCCCCCACCCTCTCCTCTCCCCCCCCACCCTCTCCTCTCCCCCCCCACCCTCTCCTCTCCCCCCCCACCCTCTCCTCTCCCCCTTCTCTCCCCCCTCTCCTTCTCCCCTCCCACCCTCTCCTTCTCCCCTCCCACCCTCTCCTTCTCCCCTCCCACCCTCTCCTTCTCCCCTCCCCACCCTCTCCTTCTCCCCTCCTCTTCTCCCTTCCCCTCCCCCTCTCCCTTCCCCTCCCCGTCTCCCTTCCCCTCCCCCGTCTCCCTTCCCCTCCCCCTCCCCGTCTCCTCTCCCCCTCTCCTCTCCCCCTCTCCGTCTCCTCTCCCCCTCTCCGTCTCCTCTCCCCCTCTCCGTCTCTTCTCCCCCTCTCCCATCCCCCTCCCCTCCACCCTCTCTCTCTCCTCCCCCTCTCCCCTCCCCTTCCCTCCCCGCCCCCCCCTCTCCCCTCCCCATCCCCTCCCCGCCTCCCCCTCTCTCTCCCCTCCCCATCCCCTCCCCGCCTCCCCCTCTCCTCTCCCCACCCCATCCCCTCTCCTCTCCCCTCCCCATCCCCTCTCATCTCCCCTCCCCATCCCCCTCCCCTCTCTTCCCCATCCCCCTCCCCACCCCCCTCCCCTCTCCCCCTCCCCTCTCCCCCTCCCCCCTCCCCACTCCCCCTCCCTCTCCCCCTCCCCCACTGCTCCCTCTCCCTCCCATCCTCCCTCCCCTCCCCCACTCCCCTGCCCCCACCCCCTGCCCCCACCCCCTCTCTCTCCCCCACCCCCACCCCCACCCCCACCCCCTCTCTCCCCCACCCCCTCTCCCACCCCTCTCCCCCCACCCCCGTCTCTCCCTCCCACCCCCGTCTCCCTCCCCCACCCCTGTCTCTCCCTCCCCACCTCACCTCCCTCTCCTCCCCCTCCCCTCCTCCCTCCCTCCCCCTCCTCTCCCACCTCCCCCTCCCCTCCCCTCCCCCTCCCCTCCACCCCCTCCTCCACCCCCTCCCACCCCCCCACATCCCACCCCTCCCCCTCACCCTCCCCCCCTCCCTCTCCCTCCCCCCTCCCACCTCCCTCCCCCCTCCCTCCTCCCCCTCCCTCCTCTCCCCCTCCCCTCCTCTCCACCCTCCCTCCCTCCCTCCCTCACCTCCCTCCTCCCCTCCCTCCTCCCCCTCCCTCCTCTCTCCCCCTCCCTCCTCTCTCCCCTCCCTCCTCTCTCCCCTCCCCTCCTCTCCTCCCTCCCCCTCCCTCCTCTCTCCTCCCCCTCCCTCCTCTCTCCCTCCCTCCCCCTCCCTCCTCTCTCCCTCCCTCCTCTCTCCCTCCCTCCTCTCTCCCTCCCTCCTCTCTCCCTCCCTCCCCCTCCCTCCTCTCTCCCTCCCCCTCCCTCCTCTCTCCCTCCCCCTCCCTCCTCTCTCCCTCCCTCCCCCTCCCTCCTCTCTCCCTCCCTCCCCCTCCCTCCTCTCTCCCTCCCCCTCCCTCCTCTCTCCCTCCCTCCCCCTCCCTCCTCTCTCCCTCCCCCTCCCTCCTCTCTCCCTCCCTCCCCCTCCCTCCCCCTCCCTCCTCTCTCCCTCCCCCTCCCTCCCTCCCCCTCCCTCCTCTCTCCCTCCCCCTCCCTCCCTCCCCCTCCCTCCTCTCTCCCTCCCCCTCCCTCCTCTCTCCCTCCCTCCCCCTCCCCTCTCCCTCCCTCCCCCTCCCTCCTCTCTCCCTCCCTCCCCCTCCCTCCTCTCTCCCTCCTCTCTCCCTCCTCTCTCCCTCCCCTCTCCCTCCCTCCTCTCTCCCTCCCCCTCCCTCCTCTCTCCCTCCCCCTCCCTCCTCTCTCCCTCCCTCCCCCTCCCTCCTCTCTCCCTCCCTCCCCCTCCCTCCTCTCTCCCTCCCTCCCCCTCCCTCCTCTCTCCCTCCCCCCCTCCCTCCTCTCTCCCTCCCCCCCCTCCTCTCTCCCTCCTCTCTCCCTCCCCCCCCCTCCTCTCTCCCTCCCCTCCCCCTCTCCCCACCCACCTCTCTCCCCACCCTCCTCTCTCTCTCCTCCCTCTTTCTCTGTCCCTCCCTCCCTGTCTCTCTCACATGATACAGAGCCCGCCCAGAACACAGTGCAAACACGTCATGTACAGTAAGACAGGAAATAACATCATTCACACACACACACACACTCATGCACAGATACACACACACAGACTCCCACAGATAAACAGATACACTCTCTCACAGGCAGACACAGAGAGGCTCTCTCACACTGGCACAGATTCACACTCTCTCATACACACACACACACTGTCCCTCACAGTCTGTCTGTCTGTCTGTTACTCTCTCTCTCTGAAATACATTGGAGTAGCCGCAGTGGAGATTACACTCAGCACCAACTGCCCACATTGACTCTTTCTCCTCTCTATTGCCCTCTGTTCCAGCTGTGAGGTTATTTCCGGGCTCCCCACCCCTCCAACCTTTGCCAGTAATCTCCCCATCCCCCAGCCTGATCTCTGTGCTGCTGTTTACAGTAACACAGGAAGCCAGCTCAGCTCCCAGGGATGACTCTGTATCTAACAGATGCAGGAAGACGGAAGAAAATACTAACTTTATGGTGAAAAGACGGAGCTGTACCCCTGGATCGAGCTGGTCGCTGCAGAGTTGGGGACTTTTATTAAATATATATATTAATTTCCGTGTGTGGTGTTTCCATGCCCCTGCAGTTTAAGCCCAAGGCAGTGAGAGAGAGAGAAAGAAACAACCAAGCCTCGGTGAATGAGTCCATAATCTGCTTATTCACACCAACGTGCCAGCCACTCCCATGTCTCACCACCCACTTTGTCTCAGTATGTAGCAGCAAATCTCAAACAGAATTCTCCAGGCCCTTGTCTGTGGCTGAAATGCATGTACTTTGGGTATTCCAGGATCCCCCAAAAAACATAACAAGCTTAAACAACCGTGTGTTGGTTCATCAGGGAACATACTTCACATTTAAAATTCCTGAGCGTTAAAAGTTTAAACTAAAATGCTGTAGCATAAGTCAATGTGCATTGTTCTTCTTGTAGTGAATGCTAGACGAGGGGACTGTTGCTGGCACCATGTATCAGCCACCACCATCAATAGATGATACTGGGTAAGGTTGGTCAGATAATGTTCACTGCCACCAATCCTCCTTTGTCTTTGTTTTGTTTTAGGCCAATCTAGTGATTAGTGTAAAAGACACCACCATGGAGTATCTACAAATGGAGCATTGTTCTTATGTAACATGATACAACAAGTACAACTACATATGTTCATGCAATGAGACCTTGGGGAGCTGGTATACATACAAGCACCCCATCTCAAAGCTCTGGTAAAATTCCATGTCTCCACCCACGGATTGTGTATGACATCAGAACATAAGATCTAGGAGCAGGAGTAGGCCATCTGGCCCTTCGACGCTGCTCCCCCATTCAATAAGATATGGATATTTTCATGGGCTCAGCTCCATTTACCCACCCTCTGACTGTATCCCTTAATTTCTTTACTATTCAAAAAAATATCTATCTTAGCTTTAAAAACATTTACTGAGGAAGCCTCAAATACCTCACTGGGCGGGGAATTCCACAGATTCACAACCCTCTGGGTGAAGAAGTTCCTTCTCAATTCAGTCCGAAATCTGCTCCCCTCAATCCTGAGGCTACGCCCTCTTGTCCTAGTTTCACCTGCCAGTGGAAACATCCTCTGTACTTCTATCTTATCTATTCCCTTCATAATTTTATATGTTTCTACAAGATTCCCCCTCATTCTTCTGAATTCCAAAGACTATAATCCCAATCTACTCAGTCTCTCCTCATAAGCCAATCCCCTCAACTCCAGAATCAACTGAGTGAACCTCCCCTGCACCCCGGCGAAAGTGGGGACTGCAGATGCTGGAGATTAGAGTCGAGAGAGTGGTGATGGAAAAGCACAGCAGGTCAGGCAGCATCCGATGAGCAGAAAAATCGATGTTTCGGGCAAAAGCCCTTCATCAGGAATCTCCTCTGCACCCCCTCTAGTGCCAGTACATCCTTACTCAAGTAAGGAGACCAAAACTGCATGCAGGTGTAGCCTCACCAGCACCCTACACAGCAGCAACATAACCTCCCTGCTTTTAAACTCAATCCCTTTAGCAATGAAGGACAAAATTCCATTTGCCTTCCTAATTACCTAAGTATCTGCAGACCAACCTTCCATGATTCATGCAGAAGGACATCCAGGTCCCTCTGCATAGCTGCAACCTGCAACTTTATACCATTCACATAATAATCCTTTTTACTGTCACACCTACCAAAATGGATGGTTTCACATTTATTAACATTGTACTCCATCTGCCAGACCTTTGCCCACTCACTTAAATGCTCTATGTTCCTCTGCAAAGTTTCACTGTCCTCTGCACACTTTGCTCTGTCACTCATCTTAGTGTCATCTTCAAACTTTGACACACTACACATGGTCCAACTCCAAATCATCGATGTAACTAGTGAATAATTGCGGTCCCAACACTGATCCCTGAGGCTAAAGCGAAAGTGAGGACTGCAGATGCTGGAGATCAGAGTCAAGATGAAAGTAATTTCCTGATGAAGGGTTTTTGCCCGAAACGTCGATTTTCCTGCTCCTTGGATGCTGCCTGACCTGGAGCTGGTGCCTGAGGAAGTAAGGTCCCAGCTGATATTCTCTATTCTCATGCCCTATAAGTAGCTGTGTTTAATTAACCTGTCAAAGTTCACTCTGGCTTCCTATACTTACAAGCATCAATTCCTTACACATCTGCTGACTCATCAAAAGTCACAAGTCAGGTGGAACAACTTGTGCCACCCTTCACTTACAACATGATTATGATTTGTTCATACCATTACTTCCATCTGGGTTGTCCATATGGAACAAGATTCCTGAACAGGATCTACTAATAGGTATCTTCTAGATCAAGGGATGGCAAACACAGGTTCCTCGTGACAAACGCCATTCACCAAATCACAGGCTTTGAGGTACCACAGTGAGCATGCTCCTTGGCAAATTGGTTCAAGGTAAGCCAGGGTTACACTGGGGCCACCACTGGGGCTTCAGTGACCATTTATTGTGCAATCATCGAGAGACACAGACAATGCTGCATATCACCAAGAGTGTCCCTCTGTTTACTAATCACCTTAAACTCAGCAAATGAGGAAGCGATCCCTTCACTGCTGAAGATTCACATTCACTGGGTAAATATCGAAAGGCACCATAATTTTTCAGTTTAACTTTACTGTTTAAACGTTCAAAATTCATTGCTATGGAGAATAAAACCCTGGATATATTCCATTGTCGTTCCAGTAATTTGCAATGCTGCAAACATGACAGCAATTATACCTGTGATCCTATTTTTACAAATGCAGTATCCTGGCAGTGTGTTTACCCCACTGAAACATTGGAGGAAATGAACCCACAGGCTTGTTGTGAACACTGGCTTTTTGCACACCAATAGAAGGGGTAGGGCTGTTAACTGTGGCCTTTTAAATGTACAGACCTTAATGGCTTCTGCTTTTGGAAATCAACTACAGACACACGAATGTGGAGTCACAGGTACAAAATTAAAACCGTCAGAAATAGGAGTAGAAATAAGCCAATAAGTCATTGAGTCTTCTCCAGCATTGACTGAGATCATGGCTGATGTAGAATATACAGAACAGAATATCCTTTATTGTCCCAAGTTAGAAATCACACAACATCAGGTAATAGTCCAACAGGTTTATTTGGAAACACGAGCTTTCGGAGCGCTGGTCCCTCATCAGGTCCATATCATGATTTTATTGTCCCGTGTACAGAGATTAGAATTAGAATCTCTACAGTGTGGAAACAGGCCCTTCAGCCCAACAAGTCCACACCAACCCTCTGAAGAAAAACCCACCCTGGCCCATTCCCTTACCCTATTACACGGTACTACCCTGACTAATGTACCTAACCGACACACCCCTGAACACTATGAGCAATTTAGCATGGCCAATTCGCCTAACCTGCACATCTTTGGACAGTGGGAGGAAACCACAGCACCCAGAGGAAACCCACGCAGAGAATGTGCAAACTCCACACAGGTAGTCACCCAAGGCTGGAATCAAACACAGGTCCCTGGTGCTATGAGGCAGCAGTGCTAACCACTGAGCCACCATGCCACCCTAATACAGTGAAAAGTTTTCATAATGGCTGCCTCTAATGGCACTATCTCAGGTAAAAATACCGAGTTAGAAACCTTGGATACAAAAGAAGGATAAAAGGAAAAGTAGTAGCATGTTGCGCAGCGTCCAAAACAAAAGTGAGAAATAAGCTAGTTATTTCTCACAGTTAAAGGATCAATTTTACAGTCCGGTAAAGAATTTCAATAGACATTAAATTTCAGCAACCCAATGAGATCGTGGTCTGACCACCTGCATCAGAGCCCAGTCCAACAACTGTCCCTCTCCATTCCAAGCTTCCAATTTGTTCCACACAGACACTGAGCTGCAGCAAGGCAAGTTGTGCTGCTGCAGGATTCACTTCCCTTCGCGCTGCACCGAGACTCACTTCCCCTCTGCTCCAGGACTTGTTGCCCCACAAGCTACTCCAGGATGCGAGGTGCTGCATTTGGGGAAAGCAAATCTTAGCAGGACTTATACACTTAATGGTAAGGTCCTAGGGAGTGTTGCTGAACAAAGAGACCTTGGAGTGCAAGTTCATAGCTCCTTGAAAGTGGAGTAGCAGGTAGATAGGATAGTGAAGAAGGTGTTCGGTATGCTTTCATTTATTGGTCAGAGTATTGAGTACAGGAGTTGGGAGGTCATGTTGCAGCTGTACAGGACATTGGTTAGGCCACTGTTGGAATATTGCATGCAATTCTGGTCTCCTTCCTATCGGAAAGATGTTGTGAAACTTGAAAGGGTCCAGAAAAGATTTATGAGGATGTTGCCAGGGTTGGAGGATTTGAGCTATAGGGAGAGGCTGAACAGGCTGGGGCTGTTTTCCCTGGAGTGTCGGAGGCTGAGGGGTGACCTTATAGAGGTTTACAAAATTATGAGGGGCATAGATAGGATAAATACATAAAGTCTTTTCCCTGGGGTTGGGGAGTCCAGAACTAGAGGGAATAGGTTTAGGGTGAGAGGGGAAAGATATAAAAGAGACCTATGGGGCAACTTTTTCACACAGAGAGTGGTACGTGTATGGAATGAGCTGCCAGAGGATGCGGTGGAGGCTGGTACAATTGCAACATTTAAAAGGCATCTGGATGGGTATATGTATAGGAAGGGTTTGGAGGGATATGGGCCGGGTACTGGCAGGTTGGACTAGATTAGGTTGGGATATCTGATCAGCATGGACGAGTTGAACCGAAGGGTCTGTTTCTATGCTGTACATCTCTATGACTCTATGACTTGTTTTCCCTTGTGCTGCTCCATGACTCATTTCCCCTCAAGTTGGACTGGGACTTGATTCCCCCTCTCTGCTCCGGGACTGGCATCTCCTTTCACTGATCTGAGACTCGTTTCCCTCGTGCTTCTCTGGGACTCTCTTCCCTGTCACTGATCCAGGACTTGTTTCCCTCACTCAACTCTGAGACTCATTCCCCTCACACTGCTCCAAGACTCATTTCTCTTGTGCTGTTTCAGGACACGTTTCCCTCGCGGTGCTCTGGGACCCGTTTCCGTCTTGCTGTTCCAGGACTCGTTCACCCTATCCCTGCTCGGAGACTCGTTTCCCTCTTGCTGTTCCAGGACTCGTTTCCCTCACACTGCTCCAGTCCCTGTTACCCTCACGTTGCTCCAGTCGCTGTTACCCTCACGTTGCTCCAGTCCCTGTTACCCTCACGTTGCTCCAGTCCCTGTTACCCTCACGTTGTTCCAGTCCCTGTTTCCCTCACGTTGCTCCAGTCCCAGTTTCCCTCACGTTGCTCCAGTCCCTGTTACCCTCACACTGCTCCAGTCAGTTTCCCTCACACTGCTCCAGTCCCTGTTTCCCTCACGTTGCTCCAGTCCCTGTTACCCTCACACTGCTCCAGTCAGTTTCCCTCACACTGCTCCAGTCCCTGTTTCCCTCACACTGCTCCAGTCCCTGTTACCCTCACACTGCTCCAGTCACTGTTTCCCTCACACTGCTCCAGTCCCTGTTACCCTCACACTGCTCCAGTCACTGTTACCCTCAAGTTGCTCCAGTCCCTGTTTCCCTCACGTTGCTCCAGTCCCTGTTACCCTCACACTACTCCAGTCCCTGTTACCCTCACACTGCTCCAGTCCCTGTTACCCTCACGTTGCTCCAGTCCCTGTTACCCTCACACTGCTCCAGTCCCTGTTACCCTCACACTGCTCCAGTCCCTGTTACCCTCACACTGCTCCAGTCCCTGTTTCCCTCACACTGCTCCAGTCCCTGTTACCCTCACACTGCTCCAGTCCCTGTTACCCTCACACTGCTCCAGTCCCTGTTACCCACACGTTGCTCCAGTCCCTGTTACCCTCACATTGCTCCAGTCCCTGTTACCCTCACACTGCTCTAGTCCCTGTTACCCTCACACTGCTCCAGTCCCTGTTACCCTCACGTTGCTCCAGTCCCTGTTACCCTCACGTTGCTCCAGTCCACGTTACTCTCACGTTGCTCCAGTCCCAGTTACCCTCACACTGCTCTAGTCCCTGTTACCCTCACACTGCTCCAGTCCCTGTTACCCTCACGTTGCTCCAGTCCCTGTTACCCTCACACTGCTCCAGTCCCTGTTACCCTCACGTTGCTCCAGTCCCTGTTACCCTCACGATGCTCCAGTCCCTGTTACCCTCACACTGCTCTAATCTCTGTTACCCTCACACTGCTCCAGTCACTGTTTCCCTCACGTTGCTCCAGTCCCTGTTTCCCGCACATTGCTCCAGTCCCTGTTACCCTCACATTGCTCCAGTCCCTGTTACCCTCACGTTGCTCCAGTCCCTGTTACCCTCACACTGTTCCAGTCCCTGTTACCCTCACACTGCTCCAGTCCCTGTTACCCTCACACTGCTCCAGTCACTGTTTCCCTCACACTGCTCCAGTCCCTGTTACCCTCACACTGTTCCAGTCCCTGTTTCCCTCACACTGCTCCAGTCCCTGTTTCCCTCACGTTGCTCCAGTCCCCGTTACCCTCACGTTGGTCCAGTCCCTGTTACCCTCACACTGCTCCAGTCCCTGTTACCCTCACGTTGCTCCAGTCGCTGTTACCCTCACGTTGCTCGAGTCCCTGTTTCCCTCACAATGCTCCAGTCCCTGTTTCCCTCACGTTGCTCCAGTCCACGTTACTCTCACGTTGCTCCAGTCCCAGTTACCCTCACACTGCTCTAGTCCCTGTTACCCTCACACTGCTCCAGTCCCTGTTACCCTCACGTTGCTCCAGTCCCTGTTACCCTCACGATGCTCCAGTCAGTTTCCCTCACACTGCTCCAGTCCCTGTTTCCCTCACACTGCTCCAGTCCCTGTTACCCTCACACTGCTCCAGTCACTGTTTCCCTCACACTGCTCCAGTCCCTGTTACCCTCACACTGCTCCAGTCACTGTTACCCTCAAGTTGCTCCAGTCCCTGTTTCCCTCACGTTGCTCCAGTCCCTGTTACCCTCACACTACTCCAGTCCCTGTTACCCTCACACTGCTCCAGTCCCTGTTTCCCTCACACTGCTGCAGTTCCTGTTACCCTCACACTGCTCCAGTCCCTGTTACCCTCACACTGCTCCAGTCCCTGTTACCCACACGTTGCTCCAGTCCCTGTTACCCTCACATTGCTCCAGTCCCTGTTTCCCTCACGTTGCTCCAGTCCCTGTTTCCCTCACACTGCTCCAGTCCCTGTTACCCTCACACTGCTCTAGTCCCTGTTACCCTCACACTGCTCCAGTCCCTGTTACCCTCACGTTGCTCCAGTCCCTGTTACCCTCACGTTGCTCCAGTCCACGTTACTCTCACGTTGCTCCAGTCCCAGTTACCCTCACACTGCTCTAGTCCCTGTTACCCTCACACTGCTCCAGTCCCTGTTACCCTCACGTTGCTCCAGTCCCTGTTACCCTCACGATGCTCCAGTCCCTGTTACCCTCACACTGCTCTAATCCCTGTTACCCTCACACTGCTCCAGTCACTGTTTCCCTCACGTTGCTCCAGTCCCTGTTACCCTCACATTGCTCCAGTCCCTGTTACCCTCACGTTGCTCCAGTCCCTGTTACCCTCACACTGTTCCAGTCCCTGTTACCCTCACGTTGCTCCAGTCCCTGTTACCCTCACACTGTTCCAGTCCCTGTTACCCTCACACTGTTCCAGTCCCTGTTACCCTCACACTGCTCCAGTCCCTGTTACCCTCACACTGTTCCAGTCCCTGTTACCCTCACACTGCTCCAGTCCCTGTTACCCTCACACTGCTCCAGTCCCTGTTACCCTCACACTGCTCCAGTCACTGTTTCCCTCACACTGCTCCAGTCCCTGTTACCCTCACACTGTTCCAGTCCCTGTTTCCCTCACACTGCTCCAGTCCCTGTTACCCTCACGTTGCTCCAGTCCCTGTTACCCTCACGTTGCTCCAGTCCACGTTACTCTCACGTTGCTCCAGTCCCAGTTACCCTCACACTGCTCTAGTCCCTGTTACCCTCACACTGCTCCAGTCCCTGTTACCCTCACGTTGCTCCAGTCCCTGTTACCCTCACGATGCTCCAGTCCCTGTTACCCTCACACTGCTCTAATCCCTGTTACCCTCACACTGCTCCAGTCACTGTTTCCCTCACGTTGCTCCAGTCCCTGTTTCCTGCACATTGCTCCAGTCCCTGTTACCCTCACATTGCTCCAGTCCCTGTTACCCTCACGTTGCTCCAGTCCCTGTTACCCTCACACTGTTCCAGTCCCTGTTACCCTCACACTGCTCCAGTCCCTGTTACCCTCACACTGCTCCAGTCCCTGTTACCCTCACACTGCTCCAGTCACTGTTTCCCTCACACTGCTCCAGTCCCTGTTACCCTCACACTGTTCCAGTCCCTGTTTCCCTCACACTGCTCCAGTCCCTGTTTCCCTCACGTTGCTCCAGTCCCTGTTACCCTCACGTTGGTCCAGTCCCTGTTACCCTCACACTGCTCCAGTCCCTGTTACCCTCACGTTGCTCCAGTCGCTGTTACCCTCACGTTGCTCGAGTCCCTGTTTCCCTCACAATGCTCCAGTCCCTGTTTCCCTCACGTTGCTCCAGTCCACGTTACTCTCACGTTGCTCCAGTCCCAGTTACCCTCACACTGCTCTAGTCCCTGTTACCCTCACACTGCTCCAGTCCCTGTTACCCTCACGTTGCTCCAGTCCCTGTTACCCTCACGATGCTCCAGTCCCTGTTACCCTCACACTGCTCTAATCCCTGTTACCCTCACACTGCTCCAGTCACTGTTTCCCTCACGTTGCTCCAGTCCCTGTTTCCCGCACATTGCTCCAGTCCCTGTTACCCTCACATTGCTCCAGTCCCTGTTACCCTCACGTTGCTCCAGTCCCTGTTACCCTCACACTGTTCCAGTCCCTGTTACCCTCACACTGCTCCAGTCCCTGTTACCCTCACACTGCTCCAGTCCCTGTTACCCTCACACTGCTCCAGTCACTGTTTCCCTCACACTGCTCCAGTCCCTGTTACCCTCACACTGTTCCAGTCCCTGTTTCCCTCACACTGCTCCAGTCCCTGTTTCCCTCACGTTGCTCCAGTCCCTGTTACCCTCACGTTGGTCCAGTCCCTGTTACCCTCACACTGCTCCAGTCCCTGTTACCCTCACGTTGCTCCAGTCGCTGTTACCCTCACGTTGCTCGAGTCCCTGTTTCCCTCACAATGCTCCAGTCCCTGTTTCCCTCACGTTGCTCCAGTACCTGTTACCCTCACACTGCTCCAGTCCCTGTTACCCTCACACTGCTCCAGTCCCTGTTACCCTCACGTTGCTCCAGTCGCTGTTACCCTCACGTTGCTCCAGTCCCTGTTTCCCTCACAATGCTCCAGTCCCTGTTTCCCGCACATTGCTCCAGTCCCTGTGACCCTCACACTGCTCCAGTCCCTGTTACCCTCACGTTGCTCCAGTCCCTGTTTCCCTCACGTTGCTCCAGTCCCTGTTACCCTCACACTGCTCCAGTCCCTGTTACCCTCACACTGCTCCAGTCACTGTTTCCCTCACACTGCTCCAGTCCCTGTTACCCTCACACTGTTCCAGTCCCTGTTTCCCTCACACTGCTCCAGTCCCTGTTTCCCTCACGTAGCTCCAGTCCCTGTTACCCCCACGTTGGTCCAGTCCCTGTTACCCTCACACTGCTCCAGTCCCTGTTACCCTCACGTTGCTCCAGTCGCTGTTACCCTCACGTTGCTCCAGTCCCTGTTTCCCTCACAATGCTCCAGTCCCTGTTTCCCTCACACTACTCCAGTCCCTGTTACCCTCACACTGCTCCAGTCAGTTTCCCTCACACTGCTCCAGTCCCTGTTTCCCTCACACTGCTCTAGTCCCTGCTTCCCTCACACTGCTCCAGTCCCTGTTACCCTCACGTTGCTCCAGTCCCTGTTACCCTCACATTGCTCCAGTCCCTGTTACCCTCACACTGCTCTAGTCCCTGTTACCCTCACACTGCTCCAGTCCCTGTTACCCTCACGTTGCTCCAGTCCCTGTGACCATCACGTTGCTCCAGTCCCTGTTACCCTCACGTTGCTCCAGTCCCTGTTACCCTCACACTGCTCTAGTCCCTGTTACCCTCACACTGCTCCAGTCCCTATTTCCCTCACGTTGCTCCAGTCCCTGTTTCCCGCACATTGCTCCAGTCCCTGTTACCCTCACACTGCTCCAGTCCCTGTTACCCTCACGTTGCTCCAGTCCCTGTTTCCCTCACGTTGCTCCAGTCCCTGTTACCCTCACGTTGCTCCAGTCCCTGTTACCCTCACACTGCTCCAGTCCCTGTTACCCTCACACTGCTCCAATCCCTGTTTCCCTCACACTGCTCCAGTCCCTGTTTCCTTCACGTTGCTCCAGTCCCTGTTACCCTCACGTTGCTCCAGTCCCTGTTACCCTCACGTTGCGCCAGTCCCTGTTACCCTCACGTTGCTCCAGTCCCTGTTTCCCTCACGTTGCTCCAGTCCCAGTTTCCCTCACGTTGCTCCAGTCCCTGTTACCCTCACACTGCTCCAGTCAGTTTCCCTCACACTGCTCCAGTCCCTGTTTCCCTCACGTTGCTCCAGTCCCTGTTACCCTCACACTGCTCCAGTCCCTGTTACCCTCACATTGCTCCAGTCCCTGTTTCCCTCACGTTGCTCCAGTCCCTGTTTCCCTCACACTGCTCCAGTCCCTGTTACCCTCACACTGCTCCAGTCACTGTTTCCCTCACACTGCCCCAGTCCCTGTTACCCACACGTTGCTCCAGTCCCTGTTACCCTCACATTGCTCCAGTCCCTGTTACCCTCACACTGCTCTAGTCCCTGTTACCCTCACACTGCTCTAGTCCCTGTTACCCTCACACTGCTCCAGTCCCTGTTACCCTCACGTTGCTCCAGTCCCTGTTACCCTCACATTGCTCCAGTCCCTGTTACCCTCACACTGCTCTAGTCCCTGTTACCCTCACACTGCTCTAGTCCCTGTTACCCTCACACTGCTCCAGTCCCTGTTACCCAAACGTTGCTCCAGTCCCTGTTACCCTCACATTGCTCCAGTCCCTGTTACCCTCACACTGCTCTAGTCCCTGTTACCCTCACACTGCTCCAGTCCCAGTTACCCTCACGTTGCTCCAGTCCCTGTTTCCCTCACGTTGCTCCAGTCCCTGTTACCCTCACACTGCTCCAGTCCCTGTTACCCTCACACTGCTCCAGTCACTGTTTCCCTCACACTGCTCCAGTCCCTGTTACCCTCACACTGCTCCAGTCACTGTTTCCCTCAAACTGCTCCAGTCCCTGTTACCCTCACACTGTTCCAGTCCCTGTTTCCCTCACACTGCTCCAGTCCCTGTTACCCTCACACTGCTCTAGTCCCTGTTACCCTCACACTGCTCCAGTCCCTGTTACCCTCACGTTGCTCCAGTCCATGTTACTCTTACGTTGCTCCAGTCCCTGTTACCCTCACACTGCTCTTGTCCCTGTTACCCTCACACTGCTCCAGTCCCAGTTACCCTCACGTTGCTCCAGTCCCTGTTTCCCTCACGTTGCTCCAGTCCCTGTTACCCTCACACTGCTCCAGTCCCTGTTACCCTCACACTGCTCCAGTCACTGTTTCCCTCACACTGCTCCAGTCCCTGTTACCCTCACACTGCTCCAGTCCCTGTTTCCCTCACACTGCTCCAGTCCCTGTTACCCTCACGTTGCTCCAGTACCTGTTACCCTCAGACTGCTCCAGTCCCTGTTTCCCGCACATTGCTCCAGTCCCTGTTACCCTCACACTGCTCCAGTCACTGTTTCCCTCACACTGCTCCAGTCCCTGTTACCCTCACCCTGTTCCAGTCCCTGTTTCCCTCACACTGCTCCAGTCCCTGTTTCCCTCACGTTGCTCCAGTCCCTGTTACCCTCACGTTGGTCCAGTCCCTGTTACCCACACACTGCTCCAGTCCCTGTTACCCTCACGTTGCTCCAGTCGCTGTTACCCTCACGTTGCTCCAGTCCCTGTTTCCCTCACAATGCTCCAGTCATTGTATCCCTCACACTACTCCAGTCCCTGTTACCCTCACACTGCTCCAGTCAGTTTCCCTCACACTGCTCCAGTCCCTGTTTCCCTCACACTGCTCCAGTCCCTGTTACCCTCACGTTGCTCCAGTCCCTGTTACCCTCACACTGCTCTAGTCCCTGTTACCCTCACACTGCTCCAGTCCCTGTTACCCTCACGTTGCTCCAGTCCCTGTTTCCCGGCCATTGCTCCAGTCCCTGTTACCCTCACACTGCTCCAGTCCCTGTTACCCTCACGTTGCTCCAGTCCCTGTTTCCCTCACGTTGGTCCAGTCCCTGTTACCCTCACGTTGCTCCAGTCCCTGTTACCCTCACGTTGCTCCAGTCCCTGTTACCCTCACACTGCTCCAGTCCCTGTTTCCCTCACACTGCTCCAGTCCCTGTTTCCTTCACGTTGCTCCAGTCCCTGTTACCCTCACGTTGCTCCAGTCCCTGTTACCCTCACGTTGCTCCAGTCCCTGTTACCCGCACGTTGCTCCAGTCCCTGTTTCCCTCACGTTGCTCCAGTCCCAGTTTCCCTCACGTTGCTCCAGTCCCTGTTACCCTCACACTGCTCCAGTCAGTTTCCCTCACACTGCTCCAGTCCCTGTTTCCCACACGTTGCTCCAGTCCCTGTTACCCTCACACTGCTCCAGTCCCTGTTACCCTCACACTGCTCCAGTGCCTGTTACCCTCACGTTGCTCCAGTCCCTGTTTCCCTCACACTGCTCCAGTCCCTGTTCCCCTCACACTGCTCCAGTCACTGTTTCCCTCACACTGCTCTAGTCCCTGTTTCCCTCACACTGCTCCAGTCCCTGTTACCCTCACGTTGCTCCAGTCCCTGTTACCCTCACACTGCTCCAGTCAGTTTCCCTCACACTGCTCCAGTCCCTGTTACCCTCACGTTGCTCCAGTCCCTGTTACCCTCACACTGTTCCAGGACTTGTTTCTCATGCTCTGCTCCTTGGCTCATTTCCCCTCTCTCTGCTCCGAGACGCATTTCCTTGCGTTTCTCCGAGACTTGTTCCCCTCGCACTGCTCCGGGACACGTTCCCCTTGCACTGTTCCAGGAATCGTTTCCCCTCATGCAGCTCCGGGACTCATTTCCTTCACCTTGCTCTGTGATTCGTTTCTCATGCTTTCCTTCTTGACTTGTTTCCCTCCTGCTGCTCACATTCCCCGTTTCCCTTGTGTTGCTCCGTGACTCGTTTCCCTCATGCTGCTCCGGGATTCGTTTCACAGAACAAAGAACATAGAACATAGAACAATATGGCACAGGACAGGCCCTTTAGCCCTCGATGTTGCGCCGACCTGTGACCTAATCTAAGCCCATCCCCTACACTATCCCATCATCATCCATGTGCTTATCTAAAGATTGTTTAAATCTCCCTCATGTGGCTGAGTTGACTACATTAGCAGGGAGGGCATTCCATGCCCTTACCACTCTCTGCGTAAAGAACCTGCCTCTGACATCTGTCTTAAATCAATCACCCCTCAATTTGTAGTTATGCCCCCTCGTACACGCTGACGTCATCATCCTAGGAAAAAGACTTTCACTGTCTACCCTATCTAATCCTCTGATCATCTTGTATGTCTCTATGAAATTCCCTCTTAGCCCTCTTCTTTCCAATGAGAACAGACCCAAGTCCCTCGGCCTTTCCTCATAAGACCTTCCATCCAGACCAGGCAACATCCTGGTAAATCTCCTCTGCACCTTTTCCAATGCTTCCATATCCTTCCTGTAATGCGGCGACTAGAACTGTACACAATATTCCAAGTGCAGCCACACTAGCGTTTTGTATAGTTGCCGGAACTCAATCCCTCGACCAATGAAACCTAACACACCGTATGCCTCCTTAACAGCACTATCCACCTGGGTGGCAACTTTCAGGGATCCATGTACATGGAATCCAAGATCCCTCTGCACATCCACACTACCAAGAATCTTTCCATTGACCCAGTGTTCTGCCTTCCTGTTATTCTTCCCAAAGTGAATCACCTCACATTTAGCTGCATTGAACTCCATTTTCCACCCCTCAGCCCAATTCTGCAGTTTATCCATGTCCCCCTGCAACCTGCAACATTCTTCCACACTGTCCACTACTCCATCAACTTTAGTGTCATCTGCAAATTTACTAATCCATCCACCTATCCCTGCGTCCAAGTCATTTATAAAAATGACAAACAGTAGTGGTCCCAAAACAGATCCTTGTGGCACACCACTAGTAACTGGACTCCAGGCTGAATATTTTCAATCAACCACCACTCACTGCCTTCTTTCAGAAAGCCAGTTTCTAATCCAAACTGCTAAATCACCCTCAATCCCATGCCTCGGCATTTTCTCCAACAGCCTACCATGTGGAACCTTATCAAAGGCTTTACTGAAGTCCATGTATACCACGTCAACTGCCCTATCCTCATCCACATGCTTGGTCACCTTCTCAAAAAACTCAAAGAAGTTTGTGAGACATGACCTGCCCTTGACAAAACCATGTTGACTATCTGCAATCAAATTGTTGCTTGCTAGATAATTATAAATCTTATCTCTTATAATCCTTTCTAAAACTTTTCCTACAATGATATAAGGCTCACAGGTCCATCATTACTTGGGTTATCTCTACTACCCTTCTTAAACAAGGGCACATTTGCAATCCTTCAGTCCTCTGGTACTAAACTCGTAGACAATGATGACTCAAATATCAAAGCCAAAGGCTCTGCTATCTCGTCCGTAGCTTCCCTGAGAATCCTCAGATAAATCCCATCCGGTCCAGCGGATTTGTCTACTTTCACTCCTTCTAGAACTGATAACAGCTCTTCCTTATTAACCTCGATCCTTTCCAGTCTAATATCTCATTTCTCATTTTTCTCCTCTCCAATACTATCCTTTTCCTGAGTGAACACTGATAAGAAATGTTCATTTAGCACCTCTCTGATCTCCACAGGATCCACATGCAACTTCCCGCTTCTGTCTTTGACTGGCCCTATTTCTACCCTAGTCATCCTTTTATCCCTCACATACCTATAGAAAGCTTTAGGGTTCTCCTTTATTCTATTTGTTAACGACTGCTCGTGTCCTCTCCTTGCTCTTCTTAACTCTCTCTTTAAATCCTTCCTAGTTAATTTGTCACTCTCCATCACCTCATCTGAACCATCTCGTCTCTTCATCACTTAAGCCTCCTTCTTCCGCTTAACAAGAGATGCAATTTCTGTAGTAAACCACGGTTCCCTTACCTTATCACTTCCTGCTGAAAATGTGTTGCTGGAAAAGCGCAGCAGGTCAGGCAGCATCCAGGGAACAGGAGAATCTACGTTTCGGGCATAAGCCCTTCTTCAGGAATCCTCACTTTTGCATAACTGAATGATGGTCACTCTCTCCAAAGTGCTCACCTACCACTAAGTCAAACACCTGGCCTGGTTCATTACCAAGCACCAGACCCAGTGTGGCCTCCCCTCTTTTCGGCCCTTCGACATACTGTGTCAGGAAACCCTCCTGTACACATTGGACAAAAACTGATCCATCCGACGTATTAGAGTTATAGCATTTCCAGTCAGTGTTGGGGAAGTTAAAGTCCCCGATAATGACCACCCTGTTCCTTTCACTCCTACCCAGAATAATTTTTCTAATCCTCTCTTCCACCTCCCTGGAACTCTGCGGAGGCCTAAAAACTCCAAGCAGTGTGACCTCTCCTCTCCTGTTTCTAACCTCAGCCAACACTAACTCAGTAGACGAGTCCTCATCACAAATTCTCTCAGCCACCGTTATACAATCTTTGACTAACAAGGCCACACCTCCCCCTCTTTTACCGCCTTGCCTGTTTTTAATGAAAGATTTATATCCTGGAACCTGCAACATCCATTCCTCACCCTGCTCTATCCATGTCTCTGAAATGGCCCAACATCGAAGTCCCAGGTACCTATCCAGGCTGCAAGCTCACCTTCCTTATTCCGGATCCCTCTGGTGTTGAAGTAGACACACTTCAAACCAGCTTGCTGTCTGCAGGCGCATTCCTGTGACCCTGAAATCCTGTCTCTGTCCTCCCTACTCTCATCCTCCTGTGCACTGCAACTACACCTCTGTTCCCATCCCCCTGCTGAGCTAGTTTAAACCCACCCGAATAGCACCAGCATATTTCCCACCCAGGATATTAGTACCCCTCTGGTTCAAGTGAAGACCATCCTGTTTGTAGAGGTCCCACCTTCCCCAGAATGAGCCCCAATTATCCAAATACCTGAAACCCTCCCCCCTGCACCATCCCTGCAGCCACGTGTTCAGCTGATATCTCTCCCTATTCCTTGACTTGGTATCAGGTGGCAAGGCTAACAATCCAGAGATAACAACTCTGTTTGTTTCAGCTCTCAGCTTCCACCCTAGCTCCCTGAAATCCTGCCTTACATCCCTGTCACTCTTTCTACCTGTGTCGTTGGTACCTACATTGACCATGACTTGGGGCTGGTCACCCTCTCCCTTCAGGACCCCAGAGACAATGCTCCGAGACCTGTTCCCCTTGCTCAGTTCCAGGACTTGTTTCCCTCGTGGTGTCCCAAGACACGTTTTCCTCATATTGCTGTGTGACTCATTTCCCCTCATGCATGCTGCTCCAGGACTCGCTTCTCTCGCACAGTTCTGAGACTCATTTTCCCTCTTGCTGCTCCAGGACTCGTTTCCCTCGTGCCTGTACCGGGACTCGTTTCCCTCGTGCCTGTACCGGGACTCGTTTCCCTCGTGCCTGTACCGGGATTCATTTCCCTCGTGCCTGTACCAGGACCCGTTTCCCTCGTGCCTGTACCAGGACTCGTTTCCCTCACGTTGCTCCGGGACTTGTTTCCCTCGTGCCTGTACCGGGACTCATTTCCCTAGTGCCTGTACCGGGATTCATTTCCCTCGTGCCTGTACCAGGACCCGTTTCCCTCGTGCCTGTACCGGGACTCGTTTCCCTCGTGCCTGTACCAGGACCCGTTTCCCTCGTGCCTGTACCAGGACCCGTTTCCCTCGTGCCTGTACCAGGACCCGTTTCCCTCGTGCCTGTACCAGGACTCGTTTCCCTCGTGCCTGTACCAGGACCCGTTTCCCTCATGCCTGTACCAGGACCCGTTTCCCTCATGCCTGTACCAGGACCCGTTTCCCTCTCGCTGCTCCAGGACTCATTTCCCTCGTGCCTGTACCAGGACCCGTTTCCCTCTTGCCTGTACCAGGACCCGTTTCCCTCGTGCCTGTACCAGGACTCGTTTCCCTCATGCCTGTACCGGGGCACGTTTCCCTCACGTTGCTACGGGACTCGTTTCCCTCATGCCTGTACCGGGATCCGTTTCCCTCGTGCCTGTACCGGGACCCGTTTCCCTCGTGCCTGTACCGGGACCCGTTTCCCTCTCGCTGCTCCGGGACTCGTTTCCCTCGTGCCTGTCCCAGGACTTGTTTCCCTCACGTTGCTACGGGACACGTTTCCCTCGTGCCTGTACCGGGACCCGTTTCCCTCGTGCCTGTACCGGGACACATTTCCCTCGTGCCTGTACCGGGACACGTTTCCCTCGTGCCTGTACCAGGACCCGTTTCCCTCGTGCCTGTACAGGGATTCGTTTCCCTCGTGCCTGTACCAGGATTCGTTTCCCTCGTGCCTGTACCGGGACTCGTTTCCCTCGTGCCTATACCGGGACTTGTTTCCCTCGTGCCTGCACCGGGATTCGTTTCCCTCGTGCATGTACCAGGATTCATTTCCCTCGTGCCTGTACCGGGACCCGTTTCCCCCGTGCCTGTACCGGGACCCGTTTCCCTCACGTTGCTACGAGACCCGTTTCCCTCGTGCCTGTACCGGGACCCGTTTCCCTCGTGCCTGTACCGGGACACATTTCCATCGTGCCTGTACCGGGACACGTTTCCCTCGTGCCTGTACCGGGACCCGTTTCCTTCGTGCCTTTACCGGGATTCGTTTCCCTCGTGCCTGTACCGGGACCCGTTTCCCTCACGTTGCTCCGGGACTCGTTTCCCTCTCGCTGCTCCGGGACTCGTTTCCCTCGTGCCTGTACCGGGACTCGTTTCCCTCGTGCCTGTAACGGGATTCATTTCCCTGAGTGCCTGTACCAGGCCCCATTTCCCTCGTGCCTGTACCGGGACTCATTTCCCTAGTGCCTGTACCAGGACCCGTTTCCCTCGTGCCTGTACCAGGACTCGTTTCCCTCGTGCCTGTACCGGGACCCGTTTCCCTCGTGCCTGTACCAGGACTCGTTTCCCTCGTGCCTGTACCAGGACTCGTTTCCCTCGTGCCTGTACCAGGACTCGTTTCCCTCGTGCCTGTACCAGGACCCGTTTCCCTCGTGCCTGTACTAGGACTCGTTTCCCTCGTGCCTGTACCAGGACCCGTTTCCCTCGTGCCTGTACCAGGACCCGTTTCCCTCGTGCCTGTACCAGGACTCGTTTCCCTCGTGCCTGTACCAGGACCCGTTTCCCTCGTGCCTGTACCAGGACCCGTTTCCCTCGTGCCTGTACCAGGACTCGTTTCCCTCATGCCTGTACCGGGACACGTTTCCCTCACGTTGCTACGGGACTCGTTTCCCTCATGCCTGTACCGGGATCCGTTTCCCTCGTGCCTGTACCGGGACCCGTTTCCCTCATGCCTGTACCAGGACCCGTTTCCCTCGTGCCTGTACCAGGACCCGTTTCCCTCGTGCCTGTACCAGGACTCGTTTCCCTCGTGCCTGTACCAGGACCCGTTTCCCTCGTGCCTGTACCAGGACTCGTTTCCCTCGTGCCTGTACCAGGACCCGTTTCCCTCGTGCCTGTACCAGGACCCGTTTCCCTCGTGCCTGTACCGGGACTCGTTTCCCTCATGCCTGTACCGGGACACGTTTCCCTCACGTTGCTACGGGACTCGTTTCCCTCATGCCTGTACCGGGATCCGTTTCCCTCGTGCCTGTACCGGGACCCGTTTCCCTCTCGCTGCTCCGGGACTCGTTTCCCTCGTGCCTGTCCCAGGACTTGTTTCCCTCACGTTGCTACGGGACACGTTTCCCTCGTGCCTGTACCAGGACCCGTTTCCCTCGTGCCTGTACCGGGACCCGTTTCCCTCGTGCCTGTACCGGGACACATTTCCCTCGTGCCTGTACCGGGACACGTTTCCTTCGTGCCTGTACAGGGATTTGTTTCCCTCGTGCCTGTACCGGGACTCGTTTCCCTCGTGCCTGTACCAGGATTCGTTTCCCTCGTGCCTGTACCGGGACTCGTTTCCCTCGTGCCTGTACCGGGACCCGTTTCCCTCGTGCCTGTACCGGGACTTGTTTCCCTCGTGCCTATACCGGGACTTGTTTCCCTCGTGCCTGTACCGGGATTCGTTTCCCTCGTGCCTGTACCAGGATTCATTTCCCTCGTGCCTGTACCGGGAC
The DNA here is from genome assembly GCF_037043375.1 of Chiloscyllium plagiosum. Lineage (NCBI taxonomy): Eukaryota > Metazoa > Chordata > Chondrichthyes > Orectolobiformes > Hemiscylliidae > Chiloscyllium > Chiloscyllium plagiosum. The sequence goes on along the minus strand of NW_028270141.1, from coordinate 1,439,747 downwards.
CCGTTTCCCTCGTGCCTGTACCGGGACCCGTTTCCCTCACGTTGCTACGAGACCCGTTTCCCTCGTGCCTGTACCGGGACACATTTCCCTCGTGCCTGTACCGGGACACGTTTCCCTCGTGCCTGTACCGGGACCCGTTTCCTTCGTGCCTTTACCGGGACTCGTTTCCCTCGTGCCTGTAACGGGATTCGTTTCCCTCGTGCCTGTACCGGGATTCGTTTCCCTCGTGCCTGTACCAGGACTCGTTTCCCTCGCGCTGCTCCGGGACTCGTTTCCCTTGTACCTGTCCCAGGACTTGTTTCCCTCGTGCCTGTAGCAGGACTTGTTTCCCTCGTGCCTGTAGCAGGACTTGTTTCCCTCGTGCCTGTAGCAGGACTCGTTTCCCTCACGCTGCTCCGGGACTCATTTCCCTCGTGCCTGTACCGGGACTCGTTTCCCTCACGTTGCTCCGGGACCCGTTTCCCTCGTGCCTGTACCGGGACCCGTTTCCCTCTCGCTGCTCCAGGACTCGTTTCCCTCGTGCCTGTCCCAGGACTTGTTTCCCTCACGTTGCTACGGGACTTAGAACATAGAACATAGAAGAATACAGCGCAGTACAGGCCCTTTGGCCCTCGATGTTGCGCCGATCCAAGCCCACCTAACCTATACTAACCCACTATCCTCCATATACCTATCCAATGCCCGCTTAAATGCCCATAAAGAGGGAGAGTCCACCACTGCTACTGGCAGGGCATTCCATGAACTTACGACTCGCTGAGTGAAGAACCTACCCCTAACTTCAGTCCTATATCTACCCCCCCTTAATTTAAAGCTATGCCCCCTTGTAATACCCGACTCCATACGCGGGAAAAGGTTCACACTGTCAACCCTATCTAACCCCCTAATCATCTTGTACACCTCAATCAAGTCACCCCTAAACCTTCTTTTCTCTAATGAAAACAGCCCCAAGTGTCTCAGTCTTTCCTCATACGATCTTCCTTCCATACCAGGCAACATCCTGGTAAACCTCCTCTGCACCCGTTCCAGTGCCTCCACATCCTTCCTATAGTATGGCGACCAAAACTACACACAATATTCCAGATGCGGCCGCACCAGAGTCTTATACAACTGCATCATGACCTCAGGACTCCGGAACTCAATTCCTCTACCAATAAAAGCCAGTACGCCATATGCCTTCTTCACCGCACTATTTACCTGGGTGGCAACTTTCAGAGATCTGTGTACATGGACACCAAGATCCCTCTGCTCATCCACACTACCAAGTATCCGACCATTAGCCCAGTACCCCATCTTTTTGTTATTCTTCCCAAAGTGAATCACCTCACACTTAGCTACATTGAATTCCATTTGCCACCTTTCTGCCCAGCTCTGCAGCTTCTCTATATCCTGCTGTAACCTGCCACATCCTTCCTCACTGTCAACAACTCCTCCGACTTTCGTATCATCCGCAAACTTGCTCACCCAACCTTCTAACCCCTCTTCCAGGTCATTTATAAAAATGACAAACAGCAATGGTCCCAAAACAGATCCTTGCGGAACACCGCTAGTGACGGCACTCCATGAAGAAACTTTGCCATCAACTACTACCCTCTGTCTTCTTCCATCCAGCTAATTCCTAAGCCAAACCTCCAACTCACTAAGGACCTTTCATGTCCCCTCCTTGCTGCTCTTAGCTCTCTCTTCAGGTCCTTCCTGGCTACCCTATAACTCTCAATCGCCCCAATTGAACCTTCACGTCTCATCTTGAGATAGGCCGCCCTCTTCCATTTAACAAGGGATTCCAATTCCTTATTAAACCACGGCTCCCTCGCACGACCCTTTCCTCCCTGCCTGACGGGTACATACTTATCAAGGACACTCAATAGTTGCTCCTTGAACAAGCTCCACATATCAATTACGCCCTTGCCTTGAAGCTTACTTTTCCAAGCCACACATCCTAAGTCATGCCTCACCGCATCATAATTTCCCTGACCCCAGCTATAACTCTTGCCCTGTAGTACACACTTATCCCGCTCCATCACGAGAGTAAAAATCACCGAATTATGGTCACTATCCCCAAAGTGCTCACCTACCTCTAATTCTAACACCTGGCCTGGTTCGTTACCCAGAACCAAATCCAGTATGGCCTCACCTCTTGTTGGCCTGTCTACATATTGTGTCAGGAAACTCTCCTGCACACATTGAACAAACACTGACCCATCTAACGAACTTGAGCTATAGCTTTCCCAATCAATATCAGGAAAGTTAAAGTCCCCCATAACAACCACCCTATTACTGTCACTCATCTCCTGAATCACCTTCCCTATCCTTTCTTCAATTATTCTAGGACTATTGGGAGGCCTGTAAAAGACTCCTAACAGGGTGACCTCACCTTTCCTATTCCTAACCTCAGCCCAAACTACCTCAGATGGCAAGTCCTCATCCATCGTCCTTTCCACCACTGTAATACTATCTTTGACAAGCAATGCCACACCTCCCCCTCTTTTACCCCCACCTCTGACCCTACTAAAACATTTAAACCCTGGAACCTGCAACAGCCAATCCTGTCCCTGTTCTAGCCATGTCTCCGTAATAGCCACAACATCGAAGTCCCAGGTACCAACCCACGCTGCAAGTTCACCTACCTTATTTCGTATACTTCTTGCATTGAAGTATACACACTTCAAGCCACTTTCCTGTTTACAGACACCCTCCTTGGAAATTGATGCCATGTTCCTAACCTCCCTACACTCCAGGCGCTGCACCCTAAAGCTACAGTCTGGGTTCCCATGCCCCTGCCGAGTTAGTTTAAACCCCCCCCCAAGAGCACTAGCAAACCTCCCACCAAGGATACTGGTGCCCCTCAGGTTCAGGTGTAGACCATCCTGTTTATAGAGGTCCCTCGTGTTACTTGTTTCCCTCATGCCTGTACCAGGACTCGTTTCCCTCGCGATGCTCCGGGATTCGTTTCCCTCGTGCCTGTACCGGGACCCATTTCCTTTGTGCCTGTACCAGGACTCGTTTCCCTCTCGCTGCTCCGGGACTCGTTTCTCTCGTGCCTGTACCGGGACTCGTTTCCCTCATGCCTGTACCGGGACTCGTTTCCCTCATGCCTGTACCGGGACTCGTTTCCCTCGTGCCTGTACCGGGACTCGTTTCCCTCATGCCTGTACCAGGACTCGTTTCCCTCGTGCCTGTACCGGGACTCGTTTCCCTCGTGCCTGTACCGGGACTCGTTTCCCTCATGCCTGTACCAGGACTCGTTTCCCTCGTGCCTGTACCGGGACTCGTTTCCCTCGTGCCTGTACCGGGACCCGTTTCCCTCGTGCCTGTACCGGGACACGTTTCCCTCGTGCCTGTACCGGGACCCGTTTCCTTCGTGCCTGTACAGGGACTCGTTTCCCTCGTGTCTGTACCGGGACCCGTTTCCCTCGTGCCTGTACCGGGACCCGTTTCCTTCGTGCCTGTACAGGGACTCGTTTCCCTCGTGCCTGTACCGGGACCCGTTTCCTTCGTGCCTGTACAGGGACTCGTTTCCCTCGTGCCTGTACCAGGAGCCGTTTCCCTCGTGCCTGTACCGGGACTCGTTTCCCTCGTGCCTGTACCAGGACGTTTTCCCCCCGTGCCTGTACCGGGACCCGTTTCCCTCTCGCTGCTCCAGGACTCGTTTCCCTCGTGCCTGTACCAGGACTCGTTTCCCTCGCGATGCTCCGGGATTCGTTTCCCTCGTGCCTGTACCGGGACTCGTTTCCCTCGTGCCTGTCCCGGGACTCATTTCCCTCAAGTTGCTACGGGACTCGTTTCCCTCGTGCCTGTACCGGGACTCGTTTCCCTCATGCCTGTACCAGGACCCGTTTCCCTTGTGCCTGTACCGGGACACGTTTCCCTCGCGCTGCTCCGGGATTCGTTTCCCTCGTGCCTGTACCGGGGCTCGTTTCCCTCGTGCCTGTACCGGGACTCGTTTCCCTCGTGCCTGTACCAGGACTTGTTTCCCTCACATTGCTACGGGACTCGTTTCCCTCGTGCCTGTACCGGGACTCGTTTCCCTTGTGCCTGTACCAGGAATTGTTTCCCTCACATTGCTACGGGAATCGTTTCCCTCGTGCCTGTACCGAGATTCATTTCCCTCGTGCCTGTACCGGGACTCGTTTCCCTCGTACCTGTACCGGGACTCGTTTCCCTCGTGCCTGTACCGGGACCCGTTTCCCTCGTGCCTGTACCGGAACACATTTCCCTCGTGCCTGTACCGGGACACGTTTCCCTCGTGCCTGTACCGGGACCCGTTTCCCTCGTGCCTGTACCGGAACACATTTCCCTCGTGCCTGTACCGGGACCCGTTTCCTTCGTGCCTGTACCGGAACACATTTCCCTGGTGCCTGTACCGGGACCCGTTTCCCTCGTGCCTGTACCGGGATTTGTTTCCCTCGTGCCTGTACCGGGACTTGTTTCCCTCGTGCCTGTACCGGGATTCATTTCCCTCGTGTCTGTACCGGGATTCATTTCCCTCGAGCCTGTACCGGGATTCATTTCCCTCGTGCCTGTACCGGGACTTGTTTCCCTCGTGTCTGTACCGGGATTCATTTCCCTCGTGTCTGTACCGGGATTCATTTCCCTCGTGCCTGTACCGGGACTTGTTTCCCTCGTGCCTGTACCAGGACTCGTTTCCTTCGTGCCTGTACCGTGATTCGTTTCCCTCGTGCCTGTACCGGGACTCATTTCCTTCATGCATGTACCGGGATTCATTTCCCTCGTGCCTGTACCGGGACCCGTTTCCCTCGTGCCTGTACCGGGATTCGTTTCCTCGTGTCTGTACCGGGACTCGTTTCCCTCGTGCCTGTACCAGGACCCGTTTCCCTCGTGCCTGTACCAGGACCCGTTTCCCTCTCGCTGCTCCGGGACTCGTTTCCCTCATGCCTGTACCGCGACTTGTTTCCCTCACGTTGCTCCGGGACTCGTTTCCATCGTGCCTGTACCGCGACTTGTTTCCCTCATGCCTGTACCGGGATTCATTTCCCTCGTGCCTGTACCGGGATTCATTTCCCTCGTGCCTGTACCGGGACTTGTTTCCCTTGTGCCTGTACCGGGACCCGTTTCCCTCGTGCCTGTACCGGGATTCATTTCCCTCGTGCCTGTACCGGGACCCTTTCCCTCGTGCCTGTACCGCGACTCGTTTCCCTCGTGCCTGTACCGGGATTCATTTCCCTCGTGCCTGTACCGGGACCCTTTCCCTCGTGCCTGTACCAGGATTCGTTTCCCTCATGCCTGTACCGGAACACATTTTCCTCGTGCCTGTACCAGGACCCGTTTCCCTCGTGCCTGTACCAGGACTTGTTTCCCTCGTGCCTGTACCGGGAATCGTTTTCCTCGTGCCTGTACCGGGACTCGTTTCCCTCGTGCCTGTACCGGGACTCGTTTCCCTCGTGCCTGTACCAGGACCCGTTTCCCTTGTGCCTGTACCGGGACACGTTTCCCTCGTGCCTGTACCGGGACAGGTTTCCCTCGTGCCTGTACCGGGATCCGTTTCCCTCGTGCCTGTACCAGGACTCGTTTCCCTCGTGCCTGTACCAGGACTCGTTTCCCTCGCGCTGCTCCGGGATTCGTTTCCCTCGTGCCTGTACCGGGACTCGTTTCCCTTGTGCCTGTACCGGGACTCGTTTCCCTCGTCCCTGTACCGGGGCTCGTTTCCCTCGTGCCTTTACCGGGACTCGTTTCCATCGTGCCTGTACCGGGACTCGTTTCCCTCGTGCCTGTACCAGGACTTGTTTCCCTCACATTGCTACGGGAATCGTTTCCCTCGTGCCTGTACCGAGATTCATTTCCCTCGTGCCTGTACCGGGACTCGTTTCCCTCGTACCTGTACCGGGACTCGTTTCCCTCGTGCCTGTACCGGGACCCGTTTCCCTCGTCCCTGTACCGGAACACATTTCCCTCGTGCCTGTACCGGGACACGTTTCCCTCGTGCCTGTACCGGGACCCGTTTCCCTCGTGCCTGTACCGGAACACATTTCCCTCGTGCCTGTACCGGGACCCGTTTCCTTCGTGCCTGTACCGGAACACATTTCCCTCGTGCCTGTACCGGGACCCGTTTCCCTCGTGCCTGTACCGGGACCCGTTTCCCTCGTGCCTGTACCAGAATTCGTTTCCCTCGTGCCTTTACCGGGATTTGTTTCCCTCGTGCCTGTACCGGGACCCGTTTCCCTCGTGTCTGTACCGGGATTCATTTCCCTCGTGCCTGTACCGGGACCCTTTCCCTCGTGCCTGTACCGGGACTTGTTTCCCTCTCGCTGCTCCAGGACTCGTTTCCCTCGTGCCTGTACCGGGACTCATTTCCTTCATGCATGTACCGGGATTCATTTCCCTCGTGCCTGTACCGGGACCCGTTTCCCTCGTGCCTGTACCGGGATTCGTTTCCTCGTGTCTGTACCGGGATTCGTTTCCTCGTGTCTGTACCAGGACCCGTTTCCCTCGTGCCTGTACCAGGACCCGTTTCCCTCTCGCTGCTCCGGGACTCGTTTCCCTCATGCCTGTACCGCGACTTGTTTCCCTCACGTTGCTCCGGGACTCGTTTCCATCGTGCCTGTACCGCGACTTGTTTCCCTTGTGCCTGTACCGGGATTCATTTCCCTCGTGCCTGTACCGGGACCCTTTCCCTCGTGCCTGTACCGCGACTCGTTTCCCTCGTGCCTGTACCGGGATTCATTTCCCTCGTGCCTGTACCGGGACCCTTTCCCTCGTGCCTGTACCAGGATTCGTTTCCCTCATGCCTGTACCGGAACTCATTTCCCTCGTGCCTGTACCGCGACTTGTTTCCCTCATGCCTGTAACGGAACTCGTTTCCCTCGTGCCTGTACCGGGATTCATTTCCCTCGTGCCTGTACCGGGACCCTTTCCCTCGTGCCTGTACCGGGATTCATTTCCCTCGTGCCTGTACAGGGACTCGTTTCCCTCGTGCCTGTACCAGGATTCGTTTCCCTCGTGCCTTTACCGGGATTCGTTTCCCTCGTGCCTGTACCGGGACCCGTTTCCCTCGTGCCTGTACCGGGATTTGGTTCCCTCGTGCCTGTACCGGGATTCATTTCCCTCGTGCCTGTACCGGGACTCGTTTCCCTCGTGCCTGTACCGGGACCCGTTTCCCTCACGTTGCTACGAGACCCGTTTCCCTCGTGCCTGTACCGGGACCCGTTTCCTTCGTGCCTTTACGGGGATTCGTTTCCCTCGTGCCTGTACCGGGACCCGTTTCCCTCACGTTGCTCCGGGACTCGTTTCCCTCGTGCCTGTAACGGGATTCATTTCCCTGAGTGCCTGTACCAGGCCCCGTTTCCCCCGTGTCTGTACCAGGACTCGTTTCCCTCACGCTGCTCCGGGACTCATTTCCCTCGTGCCTGTACCGGGACCCGTTTCCCTCTCGCTGCTCCAGGACTCGTTTCCCTCGTGCCTGTCCCAGGACTTGTTTCCCTCACGTTGCTACGGGACTTAGAACATAGAACATAGAAGAATACAGCGCAGTACAGGCCCTTTGGCCCTCGATGTTGCGCCGATCCAAGCCCACCTAACCTATACTAACCCACTATCCTCCATATACCTATCCAATGCCCGCTTAAATGCCCATAAAGAGGGAGAGTCCACCACTGCTACTGGCAGGGCATTCCATGAACTTACGACTCGCTGAGTGAAGAACCTACCCCTAACTTCAGTCCTATATCTACCCCCCCTTAATTTAAAGCTATGCCCCCTTGTAATACCCGACTCCATACGCGGGAAAAGGTTCACACTGTCAACCCTATCTAACCCCCTAATCATCTTGTACACCTCAATCAAGTCACCCCTAAACCTTCTTTTCTCTAATGAAAACAGCCCCAAGTGTCTCAGTCTTTCCTCATACGATCTTCCTTCCATACCAGGCAACATCCTGGTAAACCTCCTCTGCACCCGTTCCAGTGCCTCCACATCCTTCCTATAGTATGGCGACCAAAACTACACACAATATTCCAGATGCGGCCGCACCAGAGTCTTATACAACTGCATCATGACCTCAGGACTCCGGAACTCAATTCCTCTACCAATAAAAGCCAGTACGCCATATGCCTTCTTCACCGCACTATTTACCTGGGTGGCAACTTTCAGAGATCTGTGTACATGGACACCAAGATCCCTCTGCTCATCCACACTACCAAGTATCCGACCATTAGCCCAGTACCCCATCTTTTTGTTATTCTTCCCAAAGTGAATCACCTCACACTTAGCTACATTGAATTCCATTTGCCACCTTTCTGCCCAGCTCTGCAGCTTCTCTATATCCTGCTGTAACCTGCCACATCCTTCCTCACTGTCAACAACTCCTCCGACTTTCGTATCATCCGCAAACTTGCTCACCCAACCTTCTAACCCCTCTTCCAGGTCATTTATAAAAATGACAAACAGCAATGGTCCCAAAACAGATCCTTGCGGAACACCGCTAGTGACGGCACTCCATGAAGAAACTTTGCCATCAACTACTACCCTCTGTCTTCTTCCATCCAGCTAATTCCTAAGCCAAACCTCCAACTCACTAAGGACCTTTCATGTCCCCTCCTTGCTGCTCTTAGCTCTCTCTTCAGGTCCTTCCTGGCTACCCTATAACTCTCAATCGCCCCAATTGAACCTTCACGTCTCATCTTGAGATAGGCCGCCCTCTTCCATTTAACAAGGGATTCCAATTCCTTATTAAACCACGGCTCCCTCGCACGACCCTTTCCTCCCTGCCCGACAGGTACATAATTATCAAGGACACTCAATAGTTGCTCCTTGAACAAGCTCCACATATCAATTACGCCCTTGCCTTGAAGCTTACTTTTCCAAGCCACACATCCTAAGTCATGCCTCACCGCATCATAATTTCCCTGACCCCAGCTATAACTCTTGCCCTGTAGTACACACTTATCCCGCTCCATCACGAGAGTAAAAATCACCGAATTATGGTCACTATCCCCAAAGTGCTCACCTACCTCTAATTCTAACACCTGGCCTGGTTCGTTACCCAGAACCAAATCCAGTATGGCCTCACCTCTTGTTGGCCTGTCTACATATTGTGTCAGGAAACTCTCCTGCACACATTGAACAAACACTGACCCATCTAACGAACTTGAGCTATAGCTTTCCCAATCAATATCAGGAAAGTTAAAGTCCCCCATAACAACCACCCTATTACTGTCACTCATCTCCTGAATCACCTTCCCTATCCTTTCTTCAATTATTCTAGGACTATTAGGAGGCCTGTAAAAGACTCCTAACAGGGTGACCTCACCTTTCCTATTCCTAACCTCAGCCCAAACTACCTCAGATGGCAAGTCCTCATCCATCGTCCTTTCCACCACTGTAATACTATCTTTGACAAGCAATGCCACACCTCCCCCTCTTTTACCCCCACCTCTGACCCTACTAAAACATTTAAATCCCGGAACCTGCAACAGCCAATCCTGTCCCTGTTCTACCCATGTCTCCGTAATAGCCACAACATCGAAGTCCCAGGTACCAACCCACGCTGCAAGTTCACCTACCTTATTTCGTATACTTCTTGCATTGAAGTATACACACTTCAAGCCACTTTCCTGTTTACAGACACCCTCCTTGGAAATTGATGCCATGTTCCTAACCTCCCTACACTCCAGGCCCTGCACCCTGAAGCTACAATCTGGGTTCCCATGCCCCTGCCGAGTTAGTTTAAACCCCCCCCCCAAGAGCACTAGCAAACCTCCCCCCAAGGATACTGGTGCCCCTCAGGTTCAGGTGTAGACCATCCTGTTTATAGAGGTCCCTCGTGTTACTTGTTTCCCTCATGCCTGTACCAGGACTCGTTTCCCTCGCGATGCTCCGGGATTCGTTTCCCTCGTGCCTGTACCGGGACCCATTTCCTTCGTGCCTGTACCAGGACTCGTTTCCCTCTCGCTGCTCCGGGACTCGTTTCCCTCGTGCCTGTACCGGGACTCGTTTCCCTCATGCCTGTACCGGGACTCGTTTCCCTCATGCCTGTACCGGGACACGTTTCCCTCGTGCCTGTACCGGGACTCGTTTCCCTCATGCCTGTACCGGGACCCGTTTCCCTCGTGCCTGTACCGGGACTCGTTTCCCTCATGCCTGTACCGGGACCCGTTTCCCTCGTGCCTGTACTGGGACTTGTTTCCCTCGTGCCTGTACCGGGACTCGTTTCCCTCGTGCCTGTACAGGGACCCGTTTCCTTCGTGCCTGTACAGGGACTCGTTTCCCTCGTGTCTGTACCGGGACCCGTTTCCCTCGTGCCTGTACCGGGACCCGTTTCCTTCGTGCCTGTACAGGGACTCGTTTCCCTCGTGTCTGTACCGGGACCCGTTTCCCTCGTGCCTGTACCGGGACCCGTTTCCTTCGTGCCTGTACAGGGACTCGTTTCCCTCGTGCCTGTACCGGGACCCGTTTCCTTCGTGCCTGTACAGGGACTCGTTTCCCTCATGCCTGTACCAGGAGCCGTTTCCCTCGTGCCTGTACCGGGACTCGTTTCCCTCGTGCCTGTACTGGGACTCGTTTCCCTCGTGCCTGTACCAGGACGTTTTCCCCCCGTGCCTGTACCGGGACCCGTTTCCCTCTCGCTGCTCCAGGACTCGTTTCCCTCGTGCCTGTACCAGGACTCATTTCCCTCGCGATGCTCCGGGATTCGTTTCCCTCGTGCCTGTACCGGGACTCGTTTCCCTCGTGCCTGTCCCGGGACTCATTTCCCTCAAGTTGCTACGGGACTCGTTTCCCTCGTGCCTGTCCCAGGACCTGTTTCCCTCACATTGCTACGGGACTTGTTTCCCTCGTGCCTGTACCGGGACTCGTTTCCCTCTCGCTGCTCCAGGACTCGTTTCCCTCGTGCCTGTACCAGGACTTGTTTCCCTCGTGCCTGTACCGGGACTCGTTTTCCTCGTGCCTGTACCAGGACCCGTTTCCCTCGTGCCTGTACCGGAACACATTTTCCTCGTGCCTGTACCAGGACCCGTTTCCCTCGTGCCTGTACCGCGACTCGTTTCCCTCGTGCCTGTACCAGGACTTGTTTCCCTCGTGCCTGTACCGGGACTCGTTTTCCTCGTGCCTGTACCGGGACTCGTTTCCCTCATGCCTGTACCGGGACTCGTTTCCCTCGTGCCTGTACCAGGACCCGTTTCCCTTGTGCCTGTACCGGGACACGTTTCCCTCGTGCCTGTACCGGGACAGGTTTCCCTCGTGCCTGTACCGGGATCCGTTTCCCTCGTGCCTGTACCAGGACTCGTTTCCCTCGTGCCTGTACCGGGACTCGTTTCCCTCTCGCTGCTCCAGGACTCGTTTCCCTCGTGCCTGTACCAGGACTTGTTTCCCTCGTGCCTGTACCGGGACTCGTTTTCCTCGTGCCTGTACCAGGACCCGTTTCCCTCGTGCCTGTACCGGAACACATTTTCCTCGTGCCTGTACCAGGACCCGTTTCCCTCGTGCCTGTACCGGGACTCGTTTCCCTCGTGCCTGTACCAGGACTTGTTTCCCTCGTGCCTGTACCGGGACTCGTTTTCCTCGTGCCTGTACCGGGACTCGTTTCCCTCATGCCTGTACCGGGACTCGTTTCCCTCGTGCCTGTACCAGGACCCGTTTCCCTTGTGCCTGTACCGGGACACGTTTCCCTCGTGCCTGTACCGGGACAGGTTTCCCTCGTGCCTGTACCGGGGCTCGTTTCCCTCGTGCCTGTACCGGGACTCGTTTCCCTCGTGCCTGTACCAGGACTTGTTTCCCTCACATTGCTACGGGACTCGTTTCCCTCGTGCCTGTACCGGGACTCGTTTCCCTTGTGCCTGTACCAGGAATTGTTTCCCTCACATTGCTACGGGAATCGTTTCCCTCGTGCCTGTACCGAGATTCATTTCCCTCGTGCCTGTACAGGGACTCGTTTCCCTCGTACCTGTACCGGGACTCGTTTCCCTCGTGCCTGTACCGGGACCCGTTTCCCTCGTGCCTGTACCGGAACACATTTCCCTCGTGCCTGTACCGGGACACGTTTCCCTCGTGCCTGTACCGGGACCCGTTTCCCTCGTGCCTGTACCGGAACACATTTCCCTCGTGCCTGTACCGGGACCCGTTTCCTTCGTGCCTGTACCGGAACACATTTCCCTCGTGCCTGTACCGGGACCCGTTTCCCTCGTGCCTGTACCGGGACCCGTTTCCCTCGTGCCTGTACCAGAATTCGTTTCCCTCGTGCCTTTACCGGGATTCATTTCCCTCGTGCCTGTACCGGGACCCTTTCCCTCGTGCCTGTACCGGGACTTGTTTCCCTCTCGCTGCTCCAGGACTCGTTTCCCTCGTGCCTGTACCGGGACTCATTTCCTTCATGCATGTACCGGGATTCATTTCCCTCGTGCCTGTACCGGGACCCGTTTCCCTCGTGCCTGTACCAGGACCCGTTTCCCTCTCGCTGCTCCGGGACTCGTTTCCCTCATGCCTGTACCGCGACTTGTTTCCCTCACGTTGCTCCGGGACTCGTTTCCATCGTGCCTGTACCGCGACTTGTTTCCCTCATGCCTGTACCGGGATTCATTTCCCTCGTGCCTGTACCGGGATTCATTTCCCTCGTGCCTGTACCGGGATTCATTTCCCTCGTGCCTGTACCGGGACCCTTTCCCTCGTGCCTGTACCGCGACTCGTTTCCCTCGTGCCTGTACCGGGATTCATTTCCCTCGTGCCTGTACCGGGATTCATTTCCCTCGTGCCTGTACCAGGACCCGTTTCCCTCGTGCCTGTACCGGGACCCTTTCCCTCGTGCCTGTACCGGGATTCATTTCCCTCGTGCCTGTACCGGGACCCTTTCCCTCGTGCCTGTACCGGGATTCATTTCCCTCGTGCCTGTACAGGGACTCGTTTCCCTCGTGCCTGTACCAGGATTCGTTTCCCTCGTGCCTTTACCGGGATTCGTTTCCCTCGTGCCTGTACCGGGACCCGTTTCTCTCGTGCCTGTACCGGGATTTGGTTCCCTCGTGCCTGTACCGGGATTCATTTCCCTCGTGCCTGTACTGGGACCCGTTTCTCTCGTGCCTGTACCGGGATTTGGTTCCCTCGTGCCTGTACCGGGATTCATTTCCCTCGTGCCTGTACCGGGACTCGTTTCCCTCGTGCCTGTACCGGGACCCGTTTCCCTCGTGCCTGTACCGGGTCTCATTTCCCTCGTGCCTGTACCGGGACCCGTTTCCCTCGTGCCTGTACCGGGACCTATTTCCCTCGTGCCTTTACCGGGATTTGTTTCCCTCATGCCTGTACCGGGACCCGTTTCCCTCGTGCCTGTACCGGGACCCGTTTTCCTCGTGCCTGTACCAGGACTCGTTTCCCTCGTGCCTGTACCGGGACTCATTTCCCTCGTGCCTGTATCGGGACTCGTTTCCCTCGTGCCTGTACTGTGATTCATTTCCCTCATGCCTGTACCGGGACCCGTTTCCCTCGTGCCTGTACCGGGACCTATTTCCCTCGTGCCTGTACCGGGACTCGTTTCCCTCGTGCCTGTACTGTGATTCATTTCCCTCATGCCTGTACCGGGACCCGTTTCCCTCGTGCCTGTACCGGGACCTATTTCCCTCGTGCCTGTACCGGGACTTGTTTCCCTCGTGCCTGTACCGGGACCTATTTCCCTCGTGCCTGTACCGGGACTCATTTCCCTCATGCCTGTACCGGGACCCGTTTCCCTCGTGCCTGTACCAGGACTCGTTTCCCTCATGCCTGTACCGGGACCCGTTTCCCTCGTGCCTGTACCAGGACTCGTTTCCCTCGTGCCTGTACCGGGAATCGTTTCCCTCATGCCTGTACCAGGACTCGTTTCCCTCATGCCTGTACCAGGACTCGTTTCCCTCGTGCCTGTACCAGGACTCGTTTCCCTCATGCCTGTACCAGGACTCGTTTCCCTCGTGCCTGTACCAGGACTCGTTTCCCTCGTGCCTGTACCAGGATTCGTTTCCCTCGTGCCTCTACCGGGACTCGTTTCCCTCGCGCTGCTCCAGGGCACATTTCCCTCTCACTGCTCGTGGGCTCGTTTCCCTCACGGTGCTTCGGTACTCGTTTCTCTCATGCTACTCCAAGACTCGTTTCCATCCCGTTGCTCCAGAACGCATTCCACTCACTCTGCTCCGGGACATATTACGGTTTGTGTTGCTCTGAGACTCCTTTGAGGAGAAAGTGAGGTCTGCAGATGCTGGAGATCAGAGCTGGAAATGTGTTGCTGGAAAAGCGCAGCAGGTCAGGCAGCATCTAGGGAACAGGAGAATCGACGTTTCGGACATTAGCCCTTCTTCAGCAACAGACGTCCCTCCGGATCCTCCGCTACCTCCAGCAACAGACGTCCCTCCGGATCCTCCGCTACCTCCAGCAACAGACGTCCCTCCGGATCCTCCGCTATTGGACCCAACCAGGACAACCAGTACCTACAACAAATCCGAAGCCTCCAGCAACAGACGTCCCTCCGGATCCTCCGCTATTGGACCCAACCAGGACAACCAGTACCTACAACAAATCCGAAGCCTCCAGCAACAGACGTCCCTCCGGATCCTCCGCTATTGGACCCAACCAGGACAACCAGTACCTACAACAAATCCGAAGCCTCTAGCAACAGACGTCCCTCCGGATCCTCCGCTCCCTAGATGCTGCCTGACCTGCTGCGCTTTTCCAGCAACACATTTCCATCTCTGATCTCCAGCATCTGCAGACCTCACTTTCTCCTCAAAGATTTCAACCTACTGCGAATCCTCTTACAAGGATGCCTTCCTTGAAGAAGCTCTCTTCCTCCCTCTACAAAGATTTCAGTGAGTCCCTCTCTCACTGCACCCCCCAGGTCATCTCCTCTGCACAGAAGCTCTTCTGCCACATTCTCAAACAGACTCGCTACCACAGCCATATTCCTTCCTCAGCACCTGCCTACGGAACCAACTGATCCCGAACGGACTCCGGACTACGTTCCGACCAACAAAACTTGGACCCAACCAGGACAACCAGTACCTACAACAAATCCGAAGCCTCCAGCTGAGACTCCTTTCCCTGGTGCTGCTCTGGCACCCATTCCACTCGTTCTGCTCTGAGACCCATTTCTCTTGACCTGCTCCAGGACACATTCTCCTAGCGGTGTTCCAGAACTCAGATCTCTCTCATTGCTCCATGTCTCATTTCCCTGGCAGTGCTCCGGGACTTGTTAACCTCGCGCTGCTCTGGGAGCCGTTTCCCTCACACTGCATCAGGACACATTTCCCTGGTGATGCCCCGGGACACATTTCCCTGACAATGTTCTGGGACACATTTCCCTGGTGATACTCCGGGACACACTTACTTGGCAATGCTGCAGGACACGTTTCCCTGGTGATGCTTTGGTCACATTTCTCTAGTGATGCTCCGGGACACATTTCCCTGGCGATGCTCCGGGACACATTTCCCTGGCGATGCTCCGGAATTAATTTTCCCGGTGATGCTGCGGGACCCATTTCCCTGACAATGTTCCGGGACTCATTTCCCTGACAATGTTCCGGGACTCATTTCCCTGGTGATGCTCCGGGGCACATTTCCATGACAATGCTCCGGGACACATTTCCCTGGTGATACTCCGGGACACACTTACTTGGCAATGCTCCGGGACGCGTTTCCCTGGTGATGCTTTGGTCACATTTCCCTGGTAATGCTCCGGGACTCATTTCCCTGACAATGTTCTGATACTCAATTCCCTGGCTATGCTCTGGGACACGTTTACCTGGTGATGCCACAGGACACAAATCCCTGGCGATGCTCCGCGACACATTTCCCTGACAATGTTCTGGGACATATTTCCCTGGTGTTGCCCCGGGACACATTTCCCTAGAGATTCCCCGGCACTCATTTCCTTGGCGATGCCCAGGGACTCATTTCCCTGACAATGTTCTGGGACACGTTTCCCTGGTGATGCCCCGGGACTCATTTTCCTGGTGATACTCTGGGACTCATTTCCCTGGCGATGCTCCGGGACACATTTCCTTGGCGATGCTCTGGGACACATTTCCCTGGCAATGCTCTGGGACTAATTTCCCTGGCGATGCTCCGGGACTCATTTCCTTGGTGATGCTCCGGGACACAAGTCCCTGGTGATGCCCCGGGACACATTTCCTTGGTGATGCTCTGGGTCTCATTTCCTTGGCGATGCTCCGCGACACATTTCCCTGGCAATGCTCTGGGACTAATTTCCCTGGCGATGCTCCGGGACTCATTTCCTTGGCGATGCTCCGGGACACATTCCCTGGTGATGCTCTGGGACTCATTTCCTTGGCGATGCTCCGGGACACATTTCCCTGGTGATACCCCGGGACACATTTCTCTGGTGATGCCCCGGGACACATTTCTCTGGTGATGCTCTGGGTCTCATTTCCTTGGCGATGCTCCGCGACACATTTCCCTGGCAATGCTCTGGGACTAATTTCCCTGGCGATGCTCCGGGACTCATTTCCTTGGCGATGCTCCGGGACACATTCCCTGGTGATGCTCTGGGACTCATTTCCTTGGCGATGCTCCGGGACACATTTCTCTGGTGATGCCCCGGGACACATTTCTCTGGTGATGCTCCGGGACACATTTCCCTGGCGATGCTCTGGGACACGTTTCCCTGGTGATGCCCCGGGACACATTTCTCTGGTGATGCTCTGGGTCTCATTTCCTTGGCGATGCTCCGCGACACATTTCCCTGGCAATGCTCTGGGACTAATTTCCCTGGCGATGCTCCGGGACTCATTTCCTTGGCGATGCTCCGGGACACATTCCCTGGTGATGCTCTGGGACTCATTTCCTTGGCGATGCTCCGGGACACATTTCCCTGGTGATACCCCGGGACACATTTCTCTGGTGATGCCCCGGGACACATTTCTCTGGTGATGCTCTGGGTCTCATTTCCTTGGCGATGCTCCGCGACACATTTCCCTGGCAATGCTCTGGGACTAATTTCCCTGGCGATGCTCCGGGACTCATTTCCTTGGCGATGCTCCGGGACACATTCCCTGGTGATGCTCTGGGACTCATTTCCTTGGCGATGCTCCGGGACACATTTCTCTGGTGATGCCCCGGGACACATTTCTCTGGTGATGCTCCGGGACACATTTCCCTGGCGATGCTCTGGGACACGTTTCCCTGGAGATGCCCCGGGACACATTTCCCTGGCGATGCCCCGGGACTCATTTCCGCTGTGATGCTCTGGGACACATTTCCCTGGTGATGCCCCGGGACACATTTCCCTGGCGATGCTCCGGGACACGTTTCCCTGGTGATGCCCCAGGACACATTTCCCTGGCGATGCCCCGGGACTCATTTCCCCTTTGATGCTCTGGCACACATTTCCCTGGCGATGCCCCGGGACTCATTTCCCCCCTGATGCTCTGGGACACATTTCCCTGGTGATGCTCCGGGTCTCATTGCCCCCGTGATGCTCCGGGACCCATTTCCTTGGCGATGCTCTGGGACACATTTCCCTGGCGATGCCCCGGGAATCGTTTCGCCCATGATGCTCTGGGACACATTTCCCTGGCGATACTCCGGGACTCATTTCCCCCGTGATGCTCTGGGACACGTTTCCCTGGTGATGCTCCGGGACACATTTCCCTGACGATGCTCCGGGACACATTTCCCTGACGATGCTCCGGGACACATTTCCCTGGTGATTCTCTGGGACACATTTCCCTGGCGATGACCCGGAACTCATTTCCCCCGTGATGCTCTGGGACACATTTCCCTGGTGATGCCCCGGGACACATTTCACTGGCGATGCCTCGGGACTCATTTCCCCCGTGATGCCCCGGGACACATTTCCCTGGTGATGCTCTGGGACACATTTCCCTGGCGATGACCCGGGACACATTTCCCTGGTGATGCCCCGGGACACATTCCCCTGGTGATGCTCTGGGACACATTTCCCTGGCGATACCCCGGGACTCATTTCCCCCCTGATGCTCTGGGACACATTTCCCTGGCGATACTCCGGAACTCATTTCGCCCGTGATGCTCTGGGACACATTTCCCTGGCAATACTCCGGGACTCATTTCCCCCGTGATGCTCTGGGACACGTTTCCCTGGTGATTCTCTGGGACACATTTCCCTGGTGATGCCCCAGGACACATTTCCCTGGCGATGCCCCGGGACTCATTTCGCCCGTGATGCTCTGGGACACATTTCCCTGGCGATACTCCGGGACTCATTTCCCCTGTGATGCCCTTGGACAAGTTTCCCCCCTGATGCTCCGGGACACATTCCCCTGGCGATGCTCCGGGACTCATTTCCCTGGTGATGCTCCGGGACACAATTCCCTGGCAATGCCCCGGGACTCATTTCCCCCGTGATGCTCCGGGACACATTTCCCTGACGATGCCCCGGGAACATTTCCCTTGTGATGCCCTGGGACACATTTCCCTGGTGATTCTCTGGGACACATTTCCCTGGCAATGCCCTGGAACTCATTTCCCCCGTGATGCTCTGGGACACATTTCCCTGGTGATGCTCCGGGACACGTTTCCCTGGTGATGCCCCGGGACACATTTCCCCCGTGATGCCCCGGGACACATTTCCCTGGCGATGCCCCGGGACTCATTTCCCCCGTGATGCCCCGGGGCACATTTCCCTGGCGATGCCCCTGGACACGTTTCCCTGGCGATGCTCTGGGACACATTTCCCTGGCAATGCCCCGGGATACGTTTCCCTGGCGATGCTCTGGGACACATTTCCCTGGCAATGCCCCGGGATACGTTTCCCTGGCAATGCCCCGGGACACATTTCCCTGACGATGCCCCGGGACACGTTTCCCTGGCGATGCTCTGGGACACATTTCCCTGGCAATGCCCCGGGACTCATTTCCCCCGTGATGCCCCGGGACACGTTTCCCTGGCGATGCTCTGGGACACGTTTCCCTGGCGATGCTCTGGGACACATTTCCCTGGCAATGCCCCGGGACTCATTTCCCCCGTGATGCCCCGGGACACGTTTCCCTGGCGATGCTCTGGGACACATTTCCCTGGCGATGCTCTGGGACACGTTTCCCTGGCAATGCCCCGGGATACGTTTCCCTGGCGATGCCCCGGGGCACATTTTCCTGGCGATGCCCCGGGACACGTTTCCCTGGTGATGCCCCGGGACACGTTTCCCTGCGATACCCCGGGACACATTTCCCTGGCGATGCTCTGGGACACGTTTCCCTGGCGATGCCCCGGGACATGTTTCCCTGGCGATGCCCCGGGACACGTTTCCCTGGCGATGCCCCGGGACATGTTTCCCTGGTGATGCCCCGGGACACGTTTCCCTGCGATACCCCGGGACACATTTCCCTGGCGATGCTCTGGGACATGTTTCCCTGGCGATGCCCCGGGACACGTTTCCCTGGCGATGCCCCGGGACATGTTTCCCTGGCGATGCCCCGGGACATGTTTCCCTGGCGATGCTCTGGGACACGTTTCCCTGGCGATGCCCCGGGACATGTTTCCCTGGCGATGCCCCGGGTTTTGCTGAAAAGGGAAAGAAAAAGAAAAGCAGCACCGAGAGCAGGCGGAGCAGAAGCGCTTCAGGTGGATTGTGCTACTGTGCCACCATCTTGCTGGACATAATCCTCAACTCCACCTTCCTTTAATTTCAATGTCTGAAATTAATTTCAAAGTTTGAGTTGAAGAGACTCTCAAAGCATTATTTGCTTATGAAGGGAATTAGAAAATGCCAATGATTTATACCATAATCCAAAAATTCAAAGTTGGGTCATGAATAATATGATATCATCAGTGTCTCCAGAGGCATGTTATTGTATTAAATTATATTTAACACAGATTGACTGCTGTCAATTAAATTCTGGATTTGTGGTGCTGGAAGAGCACAGCAGTTCAGGCAGCATCCAAGAAGCAGCGAAATCGACGTTTCGGGCAAAAGCCCTTCATCAGGAATAAAGCTTTCGATTTCGAAGCTCCTTGGATGCTGCCTGAACTGCTGTGCTCTTCCAGCACCACTAATCCAGAATCTGGTTTCCAGCATCTGCAGTCATTGTTTTTACCTTGCTGTCAATTAAGAGGGTGAGAAAAATGCAGTTACGTTTCCTGCAGCTGACAATAACACAATAGGAGCGATGTGCTGGAACAATCACTCCAGCAATTCAGGAGTGCACCTATTGTTACTATTTAAGGAATAAACTTTGAGCAGACACCTCTTCTCCTGTGCCTGAATTAGTTCATTATAGTCACAGGTTGAAGCTGTGCTCTCGGAGTTGAAGTCTGATGCTGTCAATCAGAACTTGGTTTTGTTTTTATTTCCAGATAGCCACATTCAGTTCCTGCTGCTGACTTTGCCGGGAACGCTGGGCTTAAAGGAGTAGTGGGCCCAGATGAATCGGGGATGTTAACACCCTATTTCGCAAATGTTTCCTTGTGGGTTAAGCAGAATCGGAGCTCCTGCAATAATCATGGCCCCAGGATTCCTTTATTCTGCCCCAGACTGCAATCTCTCAAACATTTCAGTGTCCTCCTCTCCAGCCTGTCTACTGATTACTCATGATTGAAGGGGGTTCAGGTTTAAAAGATGAACAAACATCTGAATTTACAAAAATTCCTTTTCTGTAAATATCCCATTTCCCATTTCCATAAAGAACAACAAACAAGAAAAAATTACAGCCCAGGAACAGGCCCTTCAGCCCTCCAAGCCTGTGCCGATCTAAGTCCACTGTCTAAACCTATTGGTCAATTCCTTAGCACCTCTATCCCTCCTCTCCCCACCTACTCATGCATCTGTCCAGCTGCATCTTAAATGAATCTACTGTGCCCGCCTCTACTACCTCTGCTGGCAACGCGTTCCAGGCACCTACCACCCTTTGTGTAAAGCACTTTCCGCGTACATTCCCCTTAAACTTTCCACCTCTCACCTTGAACGCATGACCTCTTGTTATTGAAAAGTCAGAGGTCACACGACATCAGGTTTATTTGAAATCATAAGCTTTCAGAGCGCAGCCCCTTCATCAGGTGAGGTAAGAGACAAGAGCAGATAGACACAGGATTTACAAGCAGAGAGACCAAAAGATTTTACAACTGATGTGAGTGGAGGATCGAATAATAGATATCTGCAGGCAATCAAGAGGGTCAGATGGTGTGAGTAAAATGTCAACAGCTGAATAACAAGTGAAGGGATGACCTATAATCCGATTAAATGAGGCAGAAATAATTACAAAAAGTTTAAAATAAGATAGTGCTGGAGACAAATGAATTAACTGGAATAACATGATAAATACAGGAGTCTCATGCCAAGGATCTAACCAAAATAATCCTTTAAACAAATAATTTATCATAACAATTTATCAAGATAATGACATCGAAACAGGACAGTGAAGAAAATGTTACAGATACAGTACAGGACAGTGGGGTTACATGTAGCACAACATGAACCCACGATCAAGGAGTGAGGCCATCCTCATGGGTATGGAATTTGGCTATCAGTTTCTGCTCAGTGATTCTGTTGTGTCACTTGAAGGCCCCCTTGGAGGACGCTTATCCAAAAAACTGAGGTTGAATATCGCTGACCGCTGAAGTGTTCTCCGACTGGGAGGGAACATTCCTGCCTGGCGATTGCTGCGTGGTGTCCATTCATCTGTTATCATAGCATTAGCCTGGTCTTATCATTATAAAATGTCTCAGGGCATCCTTGCCTGCAGCGTATGAGATAGATAACATTGGCTGAGTCACATGAGTATGTCATGGACGTGGTAGGTGGTGTCCCCATGTCTGATGTTAGTATCCATGTCAATGATCTGACATATCTTACAAAGGTTGTCATGACAGGGTTGTGTGGTGTTGTGGTCGATGTTGATCTGAAAGCTGGGAAGTTTGCGCAAACGACGGTCTGTTAAGGTTTGGTGGTTGTTTGAAGGTGAGACATGGAGGCATAGGGATGATCTTGGTGAGGTGCTCATTGTCATCGATGACATGTTGAAGGCTATGAAGAATATGATGTAGTTTCTCCATTCTGGAGAAGTACTGGATGACAAAGGATACTCTATTAGTCGTGACCTGGGTCTGTCTTCTGAGGAGGTTGTTGGTGTTTTTCGCTGCGGCACATCGAAACTTGCAATCGATGAGTTGAGCATCATACACTGTTCTTAGAAGGGTATCCTTCAAAACCTTTAGGTGTCCATTGCATTGCTCCTAATCTGAACAGATCCTGTCTAGATACATGGCCTGTTTGTAGGGGATGGCTTGTTTAATATGTTTATTGTGGAAGCTAGAGAATTGCAGCAGCGTGAGGTTATCTGTGGGTTTGCGGGAATGGGGTGCTGAGGTGCCCATCCTGGATGGAGATGCCTGTGTCCAGGAATGAGACTGATTCTGAAGAGTAGTCTATGATGAGTTTGCTGGTGGGATGAAACTCGTTGATATCACGGTGTAGTTTTTTTCAGTGACTCCTCGCCATGGGTCCACAGAAAGAAATTGTCATCATGTATCTGGTGTATAGAGTTGGTTGGAGGTCCTGCACAACAAAGAAGTCTTGTTTGAACTTGTGCATGAAAATGTTGGCATTTTGGGGTGCAAATGTGGTCCCCATGGCTGTTCTGTGTGTCTGGATGAAGAGCTGGTTATTGAAGGTGAAGATGTTGTGGTCGAGGATGAAGCGGGTAAGTTGTAGGATGGTGCCTGGAGATTGGCACTCCTTGGTATTGAGTACTGAGGGTAGCTATGAAACAGCTGTGTTTTATACAGAAGGTATGAGAGGAGGGGGTGAGAGTAAACAATAGGTAGAGATAGAGCCCAAAGAAAGAGAACAACAGTTGAAAGGACAAATGAGTGGTCAAAGGTCAGTCTGGGAGGGGGGTGATTAACTGCTAATGGGGATGATTAGTGGCTGACAGTGGGTAATGGGTCGAGACTGTGGTGCTGGAAAAGCACAGCAGGTCAAGCAGCATCCGAGGAGTATAAGCCCTTCATCAGGAATGCCAATGGGTAATGTGTGCTGGAAGTCTGTGTGATGCCAGGGCCTGGTGTGTAGGGGAGGGGGGAAAAGGTGCTCAAGCCGAAAATTGTTGAAATTATTACCCTGATTTTTTCAGAGTTTCTGCTTAACTCTGTGTCTATCTTATACTGGACGAAGTTTCAATTCTGTCAAAATCATCTTTGTTCTTCATTGGAGCAGAGATTAAGAAAGTAAAAGCCATACTGGCTCATCCAGTCACAGTTTAAAGTTGCAAACTGAAGTTTTAATTATTCCTTGTTGTTTATTTTGGTAACAACTCTCAAATCCATTTCAGCTGCACATTTCTCACACTGTGTTCCACTAACACACTCACTTTATTGACTTCTACCTCCATGACACAGGAAGCAACTCCAGCTGTGGTCAATGATTGTACCAAGCCAAGTTACAGAGTGCAAATACATCTCTCCAAACATGAGCTATGCACGTTACTGCCCAATGGAATTGCAATGATCACACATCACTTCAGAGATCATGTTGAGTGATGTTAATCCTTCCAGGAGTGCACCATTTTACGTTCTATTCCATCTCCACTCTAGAAACAGGGAATAGCCTGACAGGATCCTTAAATGCTATAAATATTCCATAGCAGGTGCAAAACAGAGGTGGAAGATTTAACATTTGATTAATTGAGGACCTTGATGAGCACAAAGACAGGCTTTTAAAAGTTCAATAAATGTTCAATATTTACCTGAAATGATTCAAGTCTGCAATATCCATATTTACAGAAAATTAACTTTAAAATATCATGATGATACAAAATTGGATTATTAATTTTAAAATTCCACAATCCAATTTAATACCTGGACTTTCATGGACTGACATAGTTGAAAAAGGAAGCAAAAACATAAATTTAAATTGGCCACAGGCACTTTTGACCCGTACTAATTTGCCAGGTTCCATGAAATAAACACAGATCAGGGACAAGGCAACCTGAGATGAAATTAACACAGTTTCTCTAAGGCAGTGAAACTAGTCGAGCCCACCCTGGGGCATGTAGAAATAGCCTGATCTATATGATTTGCACTATCCTGAGAACTTCATGTACTGCAGATGAAACCTACCTTGCAGACAGAATGTACAAACAAGTTGCTAACTCAAGAAGCTCTTTCTGTAGCAGAAGGCAAGGAGATGGATAAATCTCACAAGAAAAAAGCCAAGAGGCAACACAAAATGGAAGGAAGCCTCAGGAGCTGACAATTTGGAAGATAACTGCAATATTCTCTACTGCTGATTGTCACAAAAATTAGCGAACCAATCATGGTCTCAGGTTAAAACCTTTCATCCCCTCAAACATCCAAAGGACTGTAAACTGTATATTCATTTGTCTATATGTTTTAATGGATATTTTCCCTTTTTATCCCTTTATGTATTTGTTCAAAGGCTATATATTTGTTATTACATCTTTATTATTGTTGTTATGGTGAACAGAGAACAAGATTGCTCTTTCACCTTGTTTGGTTCCTCATTGCTTACTGTGCAGTTATCAACGTTTTTAATCGGAGAAAAGTGTGGTCACCTATTAAAAATAACAGATCTTTATTACAACTGAGGTCAGAGAGTGTGTATATGTGTACGTGTTTGAGTATGATTGTAAAGGGGTATAAGCCTGTGAGAGGATGCATGTGTGAGTGTATAAGAGACAGCTTGTGTATGAGGGAGGGTCTGTGTGTGTGTGTGTGTGTGTCAGTCTGGGCGTAGTCTTCGCCCAGACTGACACACACACACACATATACACACAGGTCCCTGTACCATGGGGGTGGCCTCAACCAGGACCTTGGGTTCATGTCATACTACAGGTGACCCCACTGCACTACGCACAGACTGACACAAATACACACAGACCCTCTCTCATACACAAGCTCTCTCTCATACACTCATACATGCATCCTCTCACAGGCTTATACCTCTTTACACACATACACACTTTTTCATAGACACTCATATCCCCCCACACACACATACACATAAGTTTGTAGGTGAATTTGTACTTGCAGAATTATATTTTATTTTTCTCAAAAACTTCATGAATCCATGTAAGATTCTGTAAATCCCTTTTTTAGGAATAGAATCAGTTTGAACACTAGAGCCCAGACAGCCTCACACAGGGCACCTCACACCGTCAATGCATTATCTGGGCTGACAAAGCACCTATTGTTAACGTTCACTTGAGAATGTAACTTTAAAAAAGTTCTGGGATTTGCATATGCAACAACTGAAAACAACTAGGTGTTTTTCAATATATCATTTCAGTTACATCACACTGTAAACTTTTACTATAAATTCTGTGTCTTACGATCTTATACTCAACAACCAGTTGATGATGAGCGGTGCTCCGAAAGCTAGTGCTTCCAATTAAACCTCTTGGACTATAACCTGTGTGTGACTTTTAACTTTGTCCACCCCAGTCCAACACCAGCACCTCCACATCATGATTTGGGCATACGTAACATGTGTGCTATCAGATCTGCGCGTGAAAATGGATTGTATTGAAATTCTATGTTAAAAATCACACAACACCAGGTTATAGTCCAACAGGTCTAATTGGAAGCACACTAGCTTTCGGAGCGACGCTCCTTCATCAGGTGATAGTGGAGGGCTCGATCGTAACACAGAATTTATAGCAAAAGTTTACAGTGTGATGTAACTGAAATTATACATTGAAAAATACCTTAATTGTTTGTTGAGGCTTTCATCTGCTAGAATACAATGTTAGTTTCACTTCTTTCATGTGTTTGCAGAAGTTACATTCTCTGGTTAGCTGTAACAATGGTGTAGCTAGACAATATGTTGAAAGTGTTAGTCCCCTGTGTTCTCTGTCTTTGCCATAATGTTTAGACTGATTGTAAACTAAAAAGTGAGATAACGGAGTTTTACATGGATTCATGCAGTCTTTGAGCAAAGTACAATGTAACTCTGCAAGTACAAATTCACCCCACAAACATATATGTATATGTGTGCATGTGTGTGTATGTGCGTGTAGAGTGTCATAAATCTGTGAGAGGGTGCATGTGTAAGTGTGGGAGTGTGTGTGTCTGTCAGAGTGTGTAAGTCTGGGGTGGGGAGTCGTGAGTGTCTGTGTGAGAGAGCGTATGTTGTGGTTCTGTTCGCCGAGCTGGAAGTTTTTGTTGCAAACGTTTCGTCCCCTGGCTAGGCGACCTCATCAGTGCTTGGGAGTGTATATGTGTATGCGTGAGTGTAGAGTGGTCTAAGTCTCTGAGAGGGTGCCTGTGGGAGTGTGGGAGTGTGTGTGTCTGTAAGGGGGTGTGTGTGTCTGCGTGCGTGTCTGTGTATATGTGTGTCTGTGTGTATATGTGTATGTGTGTGTATAGGTGTGTGTGTGTGCGTAAAATGCAATGGGGGTCACCTGTAATGTGACATTAACCCAAGGTCCCAGTTGAGGCGCTCCCTATGGGTACCGAAATTAGCTATCAGCCTCTGCTCAGCCACTTTCCTCTGCTGCCTGTCCCGAAGTACACCTTGGAGGATGGTCACCCGAAGGTCCGAGGCTGAATGTCCTGGACCACTGAAGTGTTCCCCAACTGGGAGGGAACCCTCCTGTCTGTTGATTGTTGTGCGGTGCCCATTCATCCGTTGTCGTAGCCTTTGCTCAGTTTCCCCAATGTACTATGCCTCCGGGCTTCCTTGCCTGCAACGTATAAGGTACACAACGTTGGCTGAGTCATTTGAGTACCTGCCATGTACACGGTGGGAGGTGTTTCCACGCGTAATAGTGGTATCTATGTCCACAATCGGACACGTCTTGCAGCGTCTACCGTGACAGGGTTGTATGGAGTTGTCCTGAGAGCCGGGCAGTTTGCTACGAACGATGATCTGTTTGAGGTTTGGTGATCATTTAAAGGCGAGCAGTGGAGGTGTGGGGAAGGTCTTGGTGAGGTGCTCATCCTCATTGATGATGTGTTGCAGGTCACGAAGAACATGGCATAATTTTTCAGCTCCTGGGATGTACTGGACAACGAAGGGCACCCTGTCAGTTGCAGCACGTGTCTGTCTCCTGAGGAGGTCATTACGGTTCCTTGCTGTGGCCCGTCGGAACTGGCGGTCGATGAATTGAGCATCATACCCCATTCTTGTGAGGGCATCCTTGAGTACTTCCAGGTGTCCGTCATGTTCCTCCTCATCTGAACAGATCCAGTGTATGCGTAGGGCTTGTCCATAGGGGATGGCTGTTTTAATATGTTTTGGGTGGAAGCTGGAGAAGTGTAGCATTGTGAGGTTGTCTGTGGTAGAGTATGGTGCTGAGGTGTCCGTCCTTGATGGAGACCCATGTGTCCAAGAATGAGACAGATAATCCAGAGTAGTCCATTGTAAGTTTGATGGTGGGATGAAACTTGTTGATGTCACCGTGTAGTTTTATCAGTGACTCCTCACCATGGGTCCAGAGGAAGAAAATGTCCTCAATGTACCTGGTGTACAATGTTGGTTGGAGATCCTGCACAGAGAAGAAGTCTTGTTCGAACCTGTGCATGAAGATGTTGCTCAAAAACTACATGTATACACCCTGTCTCACAGACAATCACAACCCCCCACTTCAGACACACACACTCTGACAGACACACACACTCCCACACTCACACATGCACCCCCTCACAGACTTAAGACACTCTACACTCACATACACACACATTTACACTCTGTCTCTCACTCACAACTCTCCAACCCAGACAGACAAACAGACACCCACATGCACACATATACATATACATATACATATACATATACATATACATATACATTTGTGGGGTGAATTTGGACTTGCAGAGTTACATTGTACTTTGCTCAAAGACTGCATGCATTCATGTAAAACTCTGTTATCTCACTTTTTAGTTTACAATCAGTTTAAACATTACGGCAAAGACAGAGAACACAGGGAGCTAACACCTTCAACATATTCTCTAGCTAACACCCATTGTTACAGTTAACCGGAGAATGCAACTTTTAAAATAAATGTTTTGTGATTTACACATGAAAGAAGTGAAACTATCACTGTATTCTAACAGATGAAAGGCTTAACAGACAATCAATTTTTCAATGTATAATTTCAGTTACATCACACTGCAAATTTTTGCTATAAATTCTGTGTTACGATCGAGCCCTCCACAATCACCTGATGAAGGAGCGTCGCTCCGAAAGCTAGTGTGCTTCCAATTAAACCTGTTGGACTATAACCTGGTGTTGTGTGATTTTTAACTTTGTACACCCCAGTCCAACACCGGCATCTCTAAATCATTGAAATTGTAGTTCATGAACTGTGGTTTGTTTTTAGTATGTGGATGTTAAATTCTGTATTCAAATTGAGATAGTCTCATTTGAATTGAAATTTGACAGGCTTGATGCAAAGCAGCAGACAGATGGCAACACCACCATCTACAAGTTTTCCACCAAGCCCCAATCCATCCTTAGTTGGAAGTATATTGTTGTTATTGCTGTAACAAGCTCCTGAAGCTTCCTTTTTAACAGCATTGTCGATGCCTCTGCACCTGAAAGATTGCAACAGTTCAGGGATGCTCACTCCCGCCTTCTCAAGGAGCATTTGAAATGACAGACAAATGCTGGCCTTTGCCAAAGATGCCTACATTTCAGGAAAATTAATTAAATTCAGAAATTATCTAATATGTCAATAAGATTCACTTCTAGATTAGTGTCCTGATGGTAATCAGCAAACCCTGCCCCATGGTGTACAGATGTACGCAATCACTTTACATCATAATGGGGACCCTGCAACACTCAAAAATCAAAAACTAATGAAATATTCACACTGATTTATGCAACATGATATATCAAAGCAAACTCTCATAAGCTTATTACTCATACATATTCACGAGAGTCACAGAGTCATAGAGATGTACAGCATGGAAACAGAGCAGGACAGAACCCCACTGGTCCTCACCTACCACCCCACTAATCTCCATGTACAGGGCAACATCCGCCGTCATTTCCGCCACCTCCAAATGGACCCCACCACCAAGGATATATTTCCCTCCCCTCCCCTATCAGCATTCCGTAAAGACCACTCCCTCCGTGACTCCCTCGTCAGATCCACACCCCCCACCAACCCAACCTCCACTCCCGGCACCTTCCCCTGCAACCGCAGGAGGTGCAAGACTTGTGCCCACACCTCCCCCCTCACCTCCCTCCAAGGCCACAAAGGAAACTTCCAGATCCGCCACAGATTCACCTGCACCTCCACACACATCATCTATTGCATCCTCTGCACCCGATGTGGCCTCCTCTATATTGGGGAGACAGGCCGACTACTTGCGGAGCATTTCAGAGAACACCTCTGGGACACCCGGACCAACCAACCCAACCACCCTGTGGCTCAACACTTCAACTCCCCCTCCCACTCCACCAGGGATATGCAGGTCTTTGGACTCCTCCATCGCCAGACCACAACAAAACGATGGCTGGAGGAAGAGCGCCTCATCTTCCGCCTAGGAACCCTCCAACACAAGGGATGAACTCGGATTTCACCAGTTTCCTCATTCCCCCTCCCCCCACCTTGTCTCAGTCAAATCCATCGAATTCAGCACCGCCTTCCTAACCTGCAATCTTCTTCCTGACCTCTCCGCCCCCACCCCAGTCTGACCTATCACCCTCACCTTGACCTCTTTCCACCTATCACATTTCCGACGCCCCTCCCCCAAGTCCCTCCTCCCTACCTTTTATCTTAGCCTGCTGGACAAACGTTCCTCATTCCTGAAGAAGGGCTTATGCCCGAAACGTCGATTCTCCTATTCCCTGGATGCTGCCTGACCTGCTGCGCTTTTCCAGCAACACATTTTCAGCTCTGATCTCCAGCATCTGCAGTCCTCACTTTCTCCTCATGGAAACAGACCTTTCAGTCCAACCCGTCCATGCCGACCAGGTGTCTCAACCTAATCTATTCCCACCTGCCAGCACTTGGCCCATATCCCTCTAAACCCTTCCTATTCATATACCCATCCATATGCCTTTTAAATTTTGTAATTGTACCAGCCTCCTCTGGCAGCTCATTCCATACATGTACCACCCTCTGCATGAAAACATTGCCCCTTAGATCCCTTTTATATCTTTCCCCTCTCACCCTAAACCTATGCCCTCTAGTTCTGGACTCCCCAACCCCAGGGAAAAGACTTTGTCTATTTATCCCATCCAGGCCCCTCATGGTTTTAAAAACCTCTTGAGATCACCCCTCAGCCTCCAACACTCCAGACACAACAGACTCAGCCTATGCAACCTCTCCCTATAGTTAAAATCCTCCAACCCTGGCAACATCCTTGTAAATCTTTTCTGAACCCTTTCAAGTTTTATAACATCCTTCCAATATGAAGGAGACCAGAATTGCATGCAATATGCCAACAGTGGCCTAACCAATGTCCTGTACAGCCGCAACATGACCTCCCAACTCCTGTACTCAATACTCTGACCAATAAAGGAAAGCATACCAAACACCGCCTTCACTTTCGTATCTACCTGCGACTCCACTTTCAAGGAGCTATGAACCTGCGCTCAGAGGTCTCTTTGTTCATCAACACTCTCTAGGACCTTACCATTAAGTGTATAAGTCCTGCTAAGATTTGCTTTCCCAAAATGCAGCACCTCGCATTTATCTGAATTAAAGTCCATCTGCCACTTCTCAGCCCATTGGCCCATCTGATCAAGATCCCATTGTAATCTGAGGTAACATTCTTCACTATCCACTACACCTCCAATTTTGGTGTCATCTGCAAACTTACTAACTATACCTCCTATATTCACATCCAAATCATTTATATAAATGATGAAAAGTAGTGGACCCAGCACCAATCCTTGGGGCACTCCACTGGTCACAGGCCTCTAGTCTGAAAAACAACCCTCCACCATCACCCTCATCACCTTTGAGCCAGTTCTGTATCCAAATGGCTAGTTCTCCCTGTATTCCATGAGATCTAACCTTGCTAATCAGTCTCCAATGGGGAACCTTGTTGAATGCCTTACTGAAGTCCACATAGATCACGTCCATCAATCTGCCCTCATCAATCCTCCGTTACCTTTTCAAAAAACTCAATCAAGTTGAGTCCGTGATTAAGAAAGCGAATGCAATGTTGTTGTGGTTCTGTTCGCCGAGCTGGAAATTTTTGTTGCAAACGTTTCGTCCCCTGTCTAGGTGACATCCTCAGTGCTTGGGAGCCTCCTGTGAAGCGCTTCCGTGGTGTTTCCTCCGGCATTTATAGTGGCCTGTCCCTGCCGCTTCCGGTTGTCAGTTCCAGCTGTCCGCTGTAGTGGCCGGTATATTGGGTCCAGGTTGATGTGTTTGTTGATGGAGTTTGTGGATGAGTGCCATGCTTCTAGGAATTTCCTGGCTGTTCTTTGTTTGGCTTGCCCTATAATGGTAGTGTTGTCCCAGTCGAATTCATGTTGCTTGTCGTCTGCGTGTGTGGCTACTAGGGATAGCTGGTCATGTCGTTTCGTGGCTAGTTGATGTTCATGGATGCGGATCGTTAGCTGTCTTCCTGTTTGTCCTATGTAGTGTTTTGTGCAGTCCTTGCATGGTATTTTGTACACTACATTAG
Source organism: Chiloscyllium plagiosum (assembly GCF_037043375.1). NCBI lineage: Eukaryota > Metazoa > Chordata > Chondrichthyes > Orectolobiformes > Hemiscylliidae > Chiloscyllium > Chiloscyllium plagiosum. The sequence goes on along the minus strand of NW_028270141.1, from coordinate 1,408,244 downwards.
TTTTGCTCATGCTGGGTATCGGGTCCTTCGTTCTGGTGAGTTGTTGTCTGAGAGTGGCTGTTGGTTTGTGTGCTGTTATAAGTCCTAGTGGTCGCAGTAGTCTGGCTGTCAGTTCTGAGATGTTCTTGATGTATGGTAGTGTGGCTAGTCCTTTGGGTTGCGGCATGTCCTCGTTCTGTTGTCTCTCCCTTAGGCATCTGTTGATGAAATTGCGAGAATATCCGTTTTTTGCGAATACCTTGTATAGGTGTTCCTCTTCGTCTTTTTGCAGTTCTGGTGTGCTGCAGTGTGTTATGGCCCTTTTGAATAGTGTCTTGATGCAACTTCGTTTGTGTGTATTGGGGTGGTTGCTTTCATAGTTCAGGACTTCGTCTGTTTGTGTGGCTTTCCTGTGTACCTTTGTGGTGAATTCTCCGTTTGGTGTTCTCTGTACCCTCACATCTAGGAATGGGAGTTGGTTGTCCTTTTCTTCCTCTCTCGTGAATCGGATTCCTGTGAGTGTGGAGTTGATGATCCGGTGTGTTTTCTCTATTTCCGTGTTTTTAATGATTACAGACGTGTCATCAAAGTATCTGACCCAGAGTTTGGGTTGAATTTGTGGTAAGACTGTTTGTTCTAACCTTTGCATTACTGCTTCTGCTATGAGTCCCGAGATCGGTGATCCCATGGGTGTTCCGTTGATTTGTTCGTATATCTGGTTGTTGAATGTGAAGTGTTTTGTGAGGCACAAGTCCAGTAGTTTAAGTATGCCGTCTTTGTTGATGGGTTCAACGTCCTGTTGTCTGTTATGTCTGTTCAGCAGGTTGGCTATTGTTTCTCTGGCTAGGGCTTTGTCAATAGACGTGAACAGTGCCGTTATGTTGAATGAGACCATGGTTTCTTCCTATAGGACAAACAGGAAGACAGCTAACGATCCGCATCCACGAACATCAACTAGCCACGAAACGACACGACCAGCTATCCCTAGTGGCCACACATGCAGATGACAAGCAACATGAATTCGACTGGGACAACACTACCATTATAGGGCAAGCGAAACAAAGAACAGCCAGGGAATTCCTAGAAGCTTGGCACTCATCCACAAACTCCATCCACAAACACATCGACCTGGACCCAATATATCGGCCATTACAGCGGACAGCTGAAACTGACAACCGGAATCGGCAGGGACAGGCCACTATAAATGCCAGAGGAAACACCACGGAAGCGCTTCACAGGAGGCTCCCAAGCACTGAGGATGTCACCTAGACAGGGGATGAAACTTTGCAACAAAAATTTCCAGTTCGGCGAACAGAACCACAACAACGAGCACCCGAGCTACAAATCTTCACCCAAACTTTGAATGCAATGTTGTCATTTATCTCAAGAGGGTTGGAATATAAAAGCACCGTTGTGCTACTGAGACTTTATAAAGCTCTGGTTAGGCCCCATTTGGAGTACTGTGTCCAGTTTTGGTCCCCACACCTCAGGAAGGACATACTGGCACTGGAGCGTGTCCAGCGGAGATTCACACGGATGATCCCTGGAATGGTTGGTCTAACATATGAGGAACGGCTGAGGATCCTGGGATTGTATTCATTGGAGTTTAGAAGATGAAGGGGAGATCTAATAGAAACTTACAAGATAATACATGGCTTGGAGAGGGTGGACGCTAGGAAATTGTTTCCGTTAGGTGAGGAGACTGGGACCCGTGGACACAGCCTTAGAATTAGAGGGGGTAAATTCAGAACAGAAATGCGGAGACATTTCTTCAGCCAGAGAGTGGTGGGCCTGTGGAATTCATTGCCACAGAATGCAGTGGAGGCTGGGACGCCAAATGTCTTCAAGGCAGAAATTGATAAATTCTTGATGTCACAAGGAATTAAGGGCTACAGGGAGAATGCGAGTAAGTGGAGTTGAAATACCCATCAGCCATGATTGAATGGCGGAGTGGACTCGATGGGCCGAATGGCCATACTTCCGCTCCTATGTCTTATGGTCTTATGGTCTATGTTCAAGAGACATGATTTCCCACGCACCAAACCATGTTGACTATCCCTAATCAGTCCTTGCCTTTCCAAATACATGTAAATCCTGTCCCTCAGGATTCCCGCCAACAACTTGCCCACCACTGAGGTCAGGCTCACCGGTCTATAGTTCCCTGGCTTGTCCTTACAACCCTTCTCAAACAGTGGCACCACGTTAGCCAACTTCCAGTCTTCCGACACCTCACCTGTGACTATCGATGATACAAATATCTCAGCAAGATGCCCAGCAATAACTTCTCTAGCTTCCCACAGAGTTCTCGGGTACACCTGATTAGGTCCTGGGGATTTATTCACCTTTAACCGTTTCAAGACATCCAGCACCTCCTCCTCTGTAATATGGAAATTTTGCCCAATGTCCCCATCTATTTCCCTACATTCTATATCTTGCATGTCCTTTTCCACAGTAAATACTGATACAAAATACCGTTTAGTATCTCCCCCATCTCCTGCAGCTCCAAACAAAGGCCGCCTTGCTGATCTTTGAGGGGCCCTATTCTCTCCCGAGTTATCCTTTTGTCCTTAATATATTTGTAAAAACCCTTTGGATTCTCCTTAATTCTATTTGCCAAAGCTATCTCATGTCCCCGTTTTGCCCTCCTGATTTCCGTCTTAAGTATACTCCTACTGCCTTTATACTCTTCTAAGGATTCACTCGATCGATCCTGTCTATACCTGATATATGCTTCCTTCTTTTTCTGAACCAAACCCTCAATTTCTTTAGTCATCCAGCATTCCCTATACCTACCAGCCTTCCCTTTCACCCTGACAGGAATATACTTTCTCTGGATTGTCGTTATCTCATTTCTGAAGGCTTCCCATTTTCCAGCCGTCCCTTTACCTGCAAACATCTGTGCCCAATCAGCTTTTTAAAGTTCTTGCCTAATTCCGTCAAAATTAGCCTTCCTCCAATTTAGAACTTCAACTTTTAGATCAGGTCTATCCTTTTCTATCACGATTTTAAAACTAATAGAACAGAAATTCTATTCACTTTATAAAATAGCTAACATTTTTAACTGAAATTGGGGTTAGATTTTGTTTCTTCAAGATTTCTTGCAGTCGCCTATAAAATATTTTAATCAGTTACAAATAAATGTATTTAAAAAATAAGATCCCATTACAGTAAAGTTGAAGTGTCTGCATAACATGGTTGTCATGGTACCAAGTGCTGGTTGTCATGACTCAATGGTTCACAAACATGAATCACACGGTTTTATTGGAGCACATAATGATTCTGTGGCTGAGATTGGCTGCTGTGTGGCTTGATTCTCATTGAGATGAGAATGAAGACAGTGTTTACTTGAAGTATCACCTCAGATTTGCAAAGACTTTGGCACAATTGGAAATCTTGCAAGTAAGGAAAAGTTTATTTATGGAGGGACTGACAGGACAGTAACTAGGATATGGAATATTATTTCAAGTTGAGGTATTCACTTAAAGTAGTGAAACAGGAAAAAGGGGGCATAAAAGATCAAAAACATGAGATACATCAAGGTGATACAAAAATGATAACTATATTCATTGGCATCATTACTCTCCTAATTTTTATTTGATTGAATTTGAACTCTACCATCTGCTGTGGTGGGGTTTGAATGTAGATCCCCAGAACATTACTGGGTCACGGGATTGACAGTCTCGTGATAGTGCTGCTGTCACCTCCCTGCCACATTATTGGGAAGGATATACTTGACCATTTATCTGAGCTCATGCCCCCATAATAAGCCAAGGCACCATTTAGGTCTATAGTTAACCTAAGAGTATGGTAGTCTGAGTGTAGCAGCTGGCTGGTTAGGCTGTAGTATGTGAATACATTTGATAGAAATGTAGTAAATTGGAGCTGGAGTAGTCCATTCAGCCCTTCAGGCCTGTGCTGCCATTCAATATGATCATGGCTGATCACCCAATCCAGTTCCTATGTTCTCCCCATTTCCTTTGATCCCTTTATCCCTAACAACTGGATCTATCTCTTTCTGCAAAATATTGAATGTTTTGGCCTCGACAGCTTTCAGTAGCAAGGAATTAAGCAGGCTCTTCACTCTCTGGCTGAAGACATTTCTCCTTAGAAAGGTCTTCAATAGTTTACCCCATATCCTTATACTGAGAGCCATGGCTCTGGTCTCACTGGGTGTTAGGAACATCGTTCCTGTACATATCCTGTCTAGTCCCGTTCAAATGTTGAAAGTTTCTATGAAATCCCCCTCCCCCACTCTTCTAAACTCCAGTGAATATTGATGAGACCGATCCAGTCTCTCTTTATACGTTAGTCCTACCATCCTAGGAATCAGGAGAAAGTGAGCACTGCAGATGCTGAGATCAGAGTCGAGACAGTGGTGCTGGAAAAGCACAGCATCCGAGGAGCAGGAAAATCGACATTTAGGGCATCAGCTCTTCATCAGGAATGAGCAGGCTATTGCTGCGCAAGTGCTGCTTGATAGCACTGTTAATGACACCTTCCTGATGAATGAGTGTCAGTAGTTGGTAGGTCAGTTACTGATAGGTCAGTAATTGAGTGGGTTCTATTTGTCCTGCTTTTTGTGAACTGTTCATATCTGAGCAGGGTTGCACATTGGTGGGTACATGCCAATGTTGTAGCTATACTGGAACAGCTTGGATAGGGGCACAGCTAACTCAGCAAATCAGCTACTCTTGCTGGAATGTGATCAGGACCTTTACAGTTACCAGTGTGTCTTTTTATTCATTCTTGGGATGAGGACACCACAGGCCAGGGCAGCATTTATTGCCCATCCCTAATTTCCTGAGGACAGGACTCAACCACTTTGTTTTTGATCTGAAGTCACATGTAGGCCAAACCAGGTAAGGACAGCAGTTTCCTTCCTTAAACATCATGAGACATTTGTTGCACTCAGCCTCCCACCCCACTAAGTGTGCTAGATTCCCACACCAGAGGAATTCTCAACTTCAACTCGGAAGAGCACCTTCAGGATGGTGAATGCTTTGGTGACAACACATCATAAACCCGGTGGCTGAAATATACACGTGGAGATTTAGGAGCTCTGGGAAGTCTGAGCACACTGACCATGTAATAAACGTCCAAGAGTAGAAACATTCAAAGGGCAGGTACACCCAAACTCCCCCGACATCCAAACTCCCCAAAACCCAAACTCCCCGACACCCAAACTCCCCCGACATCCAAACTCCCCAAAACCCAAACTCCCCAAAACCCAAACTCCCCGACACCCAAACTCCCCGACACCCAAACTCCCTGACACCCAAACTCCCGGACACCCAAACTCCCCGACACCCAAACTCCCCGACACCCAAACTCCCCGACACCCAAACTCCCCGACACCCAAACTCCCGGACACCCAAACTCCCCGACGCCCAAACACCCCCAACACCCAAACACCCCCAACACCCAAACTCCCCCAACACCCAAACTCCCCCAACACCCAAACTCCCCGACACCCGAACTCACCCGACACCCGAACTCACAAGATACCCAAACTCCCCCAACACCCAAACACCCCGACACCCAAACTCCATGACACCCAAACTCCATGACACCCAAAGTCCCCAACACCGAAACTCCCACGACACACAAACTCCACGACACACAAACACCCCCAACACCCAAACACCCCGACGCCCAAGCTCCCCCAACACCCAAACTCCCCCAACACCCAAACTCCCCCAACACCCAAACTCCCCGACACCCAAACACCCCGACACCCAAACTCCCCGACACCCGAACTCACCCGACACACGAACTCACACGATACCCAAACTCCCCCAACACCCAACCTTGCCCCAACACCCAAACTCCCCCAACATCCAAACTCACCCGACACCCAAACTCCCCGACACCCGAACTCACCCGACACACGAACTCACACGATACCCAAACTCCCCCAACACCCAAACACCCCGACACCCAAACTCCATGACACCCAAACTCGCCCAACACCCAAGCTCACCCAACACACAAACTCACCCTGACTCCCAAACTCCCCCGACACCCAAACACCCCAACACCCAATCTCCCCCAACACCCAAACTCCCCAACACCCAATCTCCCCAACACCCAAACTCACCCCAACACCCAAACTCACCCGAACACCCAAACTCCCCAACACCCAATCTCCCCCAAAACCCAAACTCACCCAAACACCCAAACTCCCCGATTCCCAACTTGCCCAACACCCAAACTCCCCAACACACAAACTCACCGCGACTCCCAAACTCACCCAATCACCCAAACGCACCGACACCCAAACTCCCCCAACATGCAATCTCCCCAACACCCAAATTCCCAGACACCCAAATTCACCCGACACCCAAATTCACCCGACACCCAAACTCACCACAACACCCAAACTCACATTAACACCCAAACACCCCCGGCACCGAAACTCCCCGGAAACCCCAAACTCCCCCGACACCCAAACTCCCCGACACACAAACTCCCCCCACAACACCCAAACTCACCGACACCCAAACTCACCGACAACCAAACTCCCCGGAAACCCAAACTCACCGACAACCAAACTCCCCCAACACCCAAACTCCCCAACACACAAACTCACCGACACCCAAACTCACCGACATCCAAACTCACCGACACCCAAACTCCCCGGAAACCCAAACTCACCCCAACACCCAAACTCCCCCGGCACCCAAACTCTTCCCAACACCCAAAATCACCCCAACACCAAAACACTCCAACACACAAACTCCCCGACACCCAAACTCACTGACATCCAAACTCCCCGACACCCAAACTCCCCGATTCCCAACTTCCCCAGCACCCAAACTCGGCTAACACACAAGCTCACCCCGACTCCCAAACTCCCCCGACGACCAAAAACCCCGACACCCAAACTCACCACAACACCCAAACTCACCACAACACCCAAAGTCCCCCAAAATGCAAACTCACCGACACCCAAACTCCCCGACACCCAAACTCCCCCAACATGCAATCTCCCAGACACCCAAATTCCCCGACACCCAAACTCACCTGACACCCAAACTAACCCCAACACCCAAACACCCCCGGCATCCAAACTCCCCGGACTCCCAAACTCCTCCGACACCCAAACTCCCCAACACACAAACTCCCCGACAACCAAACTCCCCCAACACACAAACTCACCCCAACTCCCAAACTCCCCCGACAAACAAGCTCACACCGACACCCAAACTCACCACAACACCCAAAGTACCCCAAAATGCAAACTCACCAACACCCAAACTCACTGCAACACCCAACCTCCCCCAACACCCAAACTCACCCCAACATCCAAATCCCCCGGCACCCAAACTCCCCGGACTCCCAAACTCCCCCGACACCCAAACTCCCCAACACACAAACTCCCCCAACACACAAACTCCCCCGACACCCAAACTCCCCCAACACCCAAAGTCCCCAACACACAAACTCCCCCAACACCCAAACTCCCCAACACACAAACTCCCCGACACCCAAACTCACCAAAACGCAAACTCCCCCAACACCCAAACTCCCCAACACACAAACTCCCCCAACAGCCAATCTCGCCAACACACAAACTCACCGACACCCAAACTCCCCCGACATCCAAACTCCCCCGACATCCAAACTTCCCCGACATCCAAACTCCCCGGAAACCCAAACTCACCGACACCCAAACACCACCGTCACCCAAACTCAGCAAAACCCAAACGCACGCCAACACCCAAACAAGCCGACACCATAACACCCCCGACACTCAAACTCCTCCCAACACCCAGACTCCATGACACCCAAACTCACCCCAACACCCAAACTCACCCCAACACCAAACACCCCACAACACCCAAACTCCCCGACAACCAAACTCCCCCAACACCCAAACTCCCCAACAAACAAACTCACCCGTCACCCAAACTCCCCGGAAACCCAAACTCACCAACACCCAAACTCCCCCGGCACCCAAACTCACTGACACCCAAGCTCACAGACACCCAAAGTCCCATGGCACCCAAACTCACCTGACACCCAAACTCACCCCAACACCCAAACTCCCCCGCCACCCAAACTCACCTCAACACCAAACACCCCCAACACCCAAACTCCCCGGACTCCCAAACTCCTCCGACACCCAAACTCCCCCCAACACCCAAACACCAACCAACACCCAAACTCCTCAACACCCAAACTCCCCCAATACCCAAACTCCCCAACACACAAACTCCCCGACACCCAAACTCATGGACACCCAAACTCCCCCGACAGCAGAACTCACCAAAACCCAAACTCACCCGACAGCAGAACTCCCCCAACACCCAAACTCCCACAACAACCAAACTCACTCCAACACCCAAACTCCTCAAACACCCAAACTCTCTCCACCACCCAAACTCCCCCAACAAACAAACACCCCAACACCCAAACTCACACCGACACCCAAAGTTACTGCAACACCCAAACTCACCGACACCCAAACTCCCCCAACATGCAATCTCCCAGACACCCAAATTCCCCGACACCCAACCTCCCCCAACACCCAAACTCACCCCAACACCCAAACTCCCCAACACCCAAACTCACCCCAACACCCAAACTCCCCGACACCCAAACTCACCGAACTCCCAAACTCCTCCGACACTGAAGCTCCCCCCAACACCCAAACACCCCACAACACCCAAACTCCCCGACAACCAAACTCCCCCAACACCCAAACTCCCCAACACACAAACTCACCCGTCACCCAAACTCCCCGGAAACCCAAACTCACCAACACCCAAACTCCCCCGGCACCCAAACTCACTGACACCCAAGCTCACCGACACCCAAAGTCCCATGGCACCCAAACTCACCTGACACCCAAACTCACCCCAACACCCAAACTCCCCCGCCACCCAAACTCACCAAAACCCAAACTCACCCCAACACCCAAACTCCCCGACACCATAACACCCCCGACACTCAAACTCCCCCCAACACCCAGACTCCATGACACCCAAACTCACCCCAACACCCAAACTCACCCAAACACCAAACACCCCCAAGACCCAAACTCCCCAAAACCCAAACTCACCCTAACACCTAAACACCCCCAACACCCAAACTCACCCCAACACCCCAACACCCCCCAATGCCCAAACTCCCCGGACTCCCAAACTCCTCCGACACGCAAACTCCCCCCAACACCCAAACACCCCCCAACACCCAAACTCCCCGACACCCAAACTCCCCAACACCCAAACTCCCCAACACACAAACTCCCCGACACCCAAAATCACCGACACCCAAACTCCCCCGACACCCAAACTCACCAAAACCCAAACTCACCCGTCACCCAAACTCACCGACACCATAACACCCCCGACACTCAACTCCCCCCAACACCCAGATTCCATGACACCCAAACTCACCCAAAACCCAAACGCACCCCAACACCAAACACCCCCAAGACCCAAACCCCCCGACACCCAAACACCCCCAACACCCAAACTCCCTGGACTCCCAAACTCCTCCAACACCCAAACTCCCCCCAACACCCAAACACCCCCCAACACCCAAACTCCCCGACACCCAAACTCCCCCAACACCCAAACACACAACACACAAACACCCCAACACCCAAAATCACCGACACCCAAACTCCTCCAACTCCCAAACTCACGAAAACCCAAACTCGCCCGACACCCAAACTCCCCCAACACACAAACTCCCACAACACCCAAACTCACCCCAACACCCAACTCACCGACACCATAACACCGCTGACACTCAAACTCCCCCCAACACTCAAACTCCCCGACATCCAACCTTCCCCCAACACCCAAACATCCCCAACACCCAAACTCACCCCAACACCCAAACTCACCCCAACACACAAACACCCCCAGCACCGAAACTCACCCCAACACCCCCCAACACCCAAACTCCCCGGACTCCCAAACTCCTCTGACACCCAAACTCCCCCCAACACCCAAACACCCCCCAACACCCAAACTCCCCGACACCCAAACTCCCCGACACCCAAACTCCCCAACACACAAACTCCCCGACTCCCAAAATCACCGACAACCAAACTCACCCGGCACCCAAACTCATCAAAACCCAAACTCACCCGTCACCCAAACTCCCGACACTATAACATCCCCGACACTCAAACACCCCACAACACCCAGATTCGAAGACACCCAAACTCACCCAACACCCAAACGCACCCCAACACCAAACACCCCCAAGACCCAAACTCCCCGACACCCAAACTCACCCCAACACCCAAACACCCCCAACACCCAAACTCCCCGGACTCCCAAACTCCTCCGACATCAAACTCCCCCAACACCCAAACTCCCCAACACACAAACACCCCAACACCTAAAATCACCGACACCCAAACTCCCCCGACTCCCAAACTCACCAAAACCCAAACTTGCCCGACACCCAAACTCCCCAACACCCAAACTCCCACAGCACCCAAACTCACCCCCACACCCAACTCACCGACACCATAAAACCCCTGACACCATAACACCGCCGACACTCAAACTCCCCCCAACACTCAAACTCCCCGACATCCAAACTTCCCCCAACACACAAACACCCCCAGCACCCAAACTCCCCCAACACCCAAACTCACTCACACCCAACCCGCCCAACACCCAAACTCCCCCAACACACAAACTCACCCTGACTCCCAAATTCCCCCGACACCCAAACTCTATGACATCCAAACTCCCCGACACCCAAACTCCCTGACACCCAACTCGCCCAACACCCAAACTCCCCCAACACACAAACTCACCCTGACTCCCAAACTCCCCCGACATCCAAACACCCCGACACCCAAACTCTCGCAACACCCAAATTCACCCCAACACCCAAACTCACCTGACACCCAAACTCACCCCAACACCCAAACAACCCCTAAATGCAAACTCACCGACACCCAAACTCCCCCAACATGCAATATCCCCGACACCCAAATTCCCCAACACCCAAACTAACCCGACACCCAACCTCCCCCAGCACCCAAACTCACCTCAACACCCAAACTCCCCGACACCATAACCCCCCTGACACTCAAACTCCCCCCAACACCCAGACTCCATGACACCCAAACTCACCCCAACACCCAAACTCACCCCAACACCAAACACCCCCAAGACCCAAACTCCCTGACACCCAAACTCACCCAAACACCCCCCAACACCCAAATTCCCGGACTCCCAAACTCCTCTGACACCCAAGCTCCCCCCCTACACCCAAACACCCCACAACACCCAAACTCCCCACAACATCCAAACTCACCCAACACCGAAACTCCCACAACACCCAAGCTCACTGACACCCAAACAACCTGACACCTAAACTCCATGACATCCAAACTCCCCCAAAACACAAACTCCCCGATTCCAAACTCGCCCAACACCTAATCTCCCCCAACACACTAACTCACCCCGACTCCCAAACTCCCCCGACACACAAAAACCCTGACACCCAAACTCACTGCAACACCCAAACTCACCCAAGCACCCAAATTACACGACACCCAAATTCACCCGACACCCAGCCTCCCCCAACACCCAAACTCACCCCAACACCCAAACTCCCCGACACCCAAACACCCCCAACACCCAAACTCACCCCAACACCCAAACTCCCCGAACTCCCAAACTCCGCCGACACCCAAGCTCCCCCAACACCAAAACACCCCACAACACCCAAACTCCCCGACACCCAAACTCCCCCGACACCCAAACATCCCGACACCCAAACTCACCCCAACACCCAAACTCCTCAACACCCAAACTGACCCCAACACCCAAACTCACCTGACACCCAAACTCACCCCAACACCCAAACTCACCTGACACCCAAACTCACCCCAACACAAAAACTCCACAACACACAAACTCCCCGACAACCAAACTCACTGACACCCAAGCTCCCCCGACGCCCAAAGTCACCAAATCCCAAACTCACCCGTCACCCAAACTTCCCAACACCCAAACTCCACGACATCCAAACTCCCCCGACACCCAAACTCACCCCAACACCCAAACTCCTTACACCCAAACTCACCCCAACACCCAAACACCCACAAAATGCAAACTCACCGACACCCAAACTCCCCCAACATGCAATCTCCCTGACACCCAAATTCCCCGACACCCAAACACCCCCAACACCCAAACTCATCCCAACACCCAAACTCACCCCAACACACAAACTCCACAACACACAAACTCCCCGACAACCAAACTCACTGACACCCAAGCTCCCCCGACGCCCAAAGTCACCAAATCCCAAACTCACCCGACACCCAAACTCCCCAGAAACCCAAGCTCCCCCCAACACCCAAACTCCCACCAACACCCAAATTCCCACAACACCCAAACTCACCCGTCACCCAAATTCCCCAACACCCAAACTCCACGACATCCAAACTCCCCCAACTCCCAAACTCCCCAACACACAAACTCCCCGACACCCAAACTCACCGATACCCAAACTCCCCCGACATCTAAACTCACCAAAACCCAAACTCACCTGACACCCAAACACCCTGACATCCAAACTCTATGACACCCAAACACCCCGACACCCAAACTCCATGACACCCAAACTCCCCGACACCCAAACTCTCCGACACCCAAACTCACACTGACACCCGACCTCACCCCAAAACCCAAACTCCCCCAGCACCCAAACTCCCCGACACCCAAACTCCCCCGACACCCAAACACCCCGACACCCAAACTCCCCAACACCCGAACTCCCCAACAACCAAACTCACCCCAACACCCAAACTCCAGAGACACTGAAACTCACCAACAACCAAACTCACTCCAACACCCAAACTCACAGCGAAACCCAAACTCACCAACACCCAACCTCATCCCAAAACCCAAACTCATCCCAAAACCCAAACTCCCCCACACCGAAACTCACACCGACATCCAAACTTCCCCAACACCCAAACGCCCTGAAACCCAAACTCCATGACATCCAAACTCACCAAAACCCAAACTCCCCTGACACCCAAACATCCCGACACCCAAACTCCCACAACACCCAAACTCACCCCAACACCCAAACTCACCTGACACCCAAACTCACCCCAACACCCAAACACCCCCAAAATGCAAACTCACCGACACCCAAACTCCCCCAACATGCAATCTCCCCGACACCCAATCTCCCCGACACCCAAATTCCCCGACACCCAAACTCACCCGACACCCAGCCTCCCCCAAAACCCAAACTCACCCCAACACCCAAACTCCCCGACATCATAACACCCCTGACACTCAAACTCCCCCAACACCCAGACTCCATGACACCCAAACTCATCCCAACGCCCAAACTCACACCAACACCAAACACCCCCAAGACCCAATCTCCCCGACACCCAAACTCCCTGACACCCAACTCGCCCAACATCCAAACACCCCAAAACACAAACTCACCCTGACTCCCAAACTCACCAGACACCCAAACACCCCGACACCCAAACTCACCCCAACACCCAAACTCCCCAACAACCAATCTCCCCCAACACCCAAACTCACCAACACCCAAACTCCCCCAACACCCAAACTCACCCCAACACCCAAACTCACCCCAACACCAAACACCCCCAAGACCCAAGCTTCCCGACACCCAAACTCCCTGACACCCAACTCGCCCAACATCTAAACACCCCCAAAACACAAACTCACGCTGACTCCCAAACTCACCCCAACACCCAAACTCCCTGACACCCAACTCGCCCAACATCTAAACACCCCCAAAACACAAACTCACGCTGACTCCCAAACTCACCCGACACCCAAACACCCCAACACCCAAACTCCACCACCAACACCCAAACTCACCCCAACACCCAAACTCACCTGACACCCAAACTCACCACAACAACCAAACTCCCCCAAAATGCAAACTCCACGACACCAAAGTCCCAGACACCAAAACGCCCCAACACCCAAACTCACCCAAACACCCAAACTCACCGACACCCAAACTGCCCCAACATGCAATCTCCCTGACACCCAAATTCCCCGACACCCAAACTCACCCGACACCCAAACTCACCCGACACCCAACCTCCCCCAACACCCAAACTCACCCCAACACCCAAATATCCCGACTCCCAAACTCCATGGCATCCAAACATTCCGATTCCCAACTCGCCTAACACCCAAACTCACACCAACACCCAAACACCACGACACCCAAACTCACCCCAACACCCAAACTCAGCCCAACACTCAAACTCACCCCAACACCCGCAACACCCAAACTCACCCCAACACCCAAACACCCGCGGCAACCAAACTCCCTGGACTCCCAAACTCCCCAACACACAAACTCCCTGACCCTCAAACTCACCGCAACACTTAAACTCCCCCAAAACCCAAACTCACCCCAACACCCAAACTCCCCAACACACAAACTCACCGACACCCAAACTCCCTGACGCCCAAACTCACCACATCCCAAACTCACCCGACACCCAAACTCCCCAGAAACCCAAACTCCCCCGACACCCCAAAACCCCCGACACCCAACCTCCCCCAACACCCAAACTCACCCCAACACCCAAACTCCCCGACACCATAACACCCCTGACACTCAAACTCCCCCAACACACAGACTCTATGACACCCAAACTCACCCCAACACCCAAACTCACACCAACACCAAACACCCCCAAGACCCAAGCTCCCCGACACCCAAACTCCCTGATAACCCAACTCGCCCAACATCCAAACACCCCCAAAACACAAACTCACCCTGACTCCCAAACTCCCCCGACACCCAAACACCCCGACACCCAAACTCACCCCAACACCCAAACTCCCCAACACCCAATCTCCCCCAACACCCAAACTCACCAACACCCAATCTCCCCCAACACCCAAACTCACCCCAACACCCAAACTCACCCCAACACCAAACACCCCCAAGACCCAAGCTTCCCGACACCCAAACTCCCTGACACCCAACTCGCCCAACATCTAAACACCCCCAAAACACAAACTCACGCTGACTCCCAAACTCACCCGACACCCAAACACCCCGACACCCAAACTCCACCCCAACACCCAAACTCACCCCAACACCCAAACTCACCTAACACCCAAACTCACCACAACACCCAAACACCCCCAAAATGCAAACTCCACGACACCAAAGTCCCAAACTCCTCCCCCAACACGCAAACTCACCCCAACACCCAAACTCACCCCAACACCCAAACTCACCCAAACACCCAAACTCACCGACACCCAAACTGCCCCAACATGCAATCTCCCTGACACCCAAATTCCCCAACACCCAAACTCACCCGACACCCAAACACCCCCAACACCCAAACACCCCCAACACCCAAATATCCCGACTCCCAAACTCCATGGCATCCAAACATTCTGATTCCCAACTCGCCTAACACCCAAACTCCCCCAACACCCAAACACCACGACACCCAAACTCACACCGACACCCAAACTCACCACAACACCCAAACTCCCCCAAAATGCAAACTCCCCGACACCCAAACTCCCCGACATCCAAACTCACACCAACACCCAAACTCATCCCAACACCCAAACTCACTCCAATACCCAAACTCATCTGACACCCAAACTCTCCAACACCAAAACAATCCCGACACCCAAACTACCCCAACACCCAAACTCACCTGACACCCAAACTCACCCCAACACCCAAACTCACCCCAACACCCAAACACCCGCGGCACCCAAACTCCCTGGACTCCCAAACTCCCCAACACACAAACTCCCCGACACCCAAACTCACACCGACACCCAAACTTCCCCAAAATGCAAACTCCCCGACACCCAAACTCCCACAACATCCAAATTCACCCCAACACCCAAACTCACCTGACACCCAAACTCACCCCAACACCCAAACACCCCCAAAATGCAAAGTCACCGACACCCAAATTCCCCCAACATGCAATCTCCCCGACACCCAAACTCCCCGACACCTTAACACCCCGGAAACCCAAACTCACTGACACCCAAACACCCCGACACCTAAACTCCACGACATCCAAACTCCCCAACACCAAATCTCCCTGAATCCCAACTCACCCAACATCCAAACTCCCCCAACACACAAACTCACCCAGACTCCCAAACTCCCCCGACATCCAAACACCCCGACACCCAAATTCACACCGACTCCCAAACTCACAACACCCAAACTCACCCAAAATGCAAACTCCCCGACACCCAAGCTCACCGTAACACCCAAACTCTCCCCAACACCCAAACTCTCCCCAACACCAAAACACCCCCAACACCCAAACTCCCGACACCCAAACTCCCCGACACTAACCCCCCGACACCCAAACTCACCAAATCCCAAACTCACCTGACACCCAAACACCCCGACATCCAAACTCCATGACACCCAAACACCCCAACAGCCAAACACCCCGACACCCAAACTCCATGACACCCAAACTCCCCGACACCCAAACTCTCCGACACCCGAACTCTCCGACACCCGAACTCACACCAACACCCGACTTCACCCCAACACCCAAACTCCCCCATAACACAAACTCCCTGACACCCAAACACCCCGACACCCAAACTCCATGACACCCAAACTCCCCGACACCCAAACTCTCCGACACCCGAACTCTCCGACACCCGAACTCACACCAACACCCGACTTCACCCCAACACCCAAACTCCCCCATAACACAAACTCCCTGACACCCAAACTCCCCCAGCACCCAAACTCCCCGACACCCAAACTCCCCCGACACCCAAAAACCCCCGACACCCAACCTCCCCCAACACCCAAACTCACCCCAACACCCAAACTCCCCGACACCATAACACCCCTGAAACTCAAACTCCCCCAACACCCAGACTCCATGACACCCAAATTCACCCCAACACCCAAACTCACACCAACACCAAACACCCCAATACCCAAGCTCCCTGACACCCAAACTCCCTGACACCCAACTCTCCCAACATCCAAACACCCCAAAACACAAACTCACCCTGACTCCCAAACTCCCCCGACACCCAAACACCCCGACACCCAAACTCACCCCAACACCAAACACCCCCAAGACCCAAGCTTCCCGACAACCAAACTCCCTGACACCCAACTCGCCCAACATCTAAACACCCCCAAAACACAAACTCACGCTGACTCCCAAACTCACCCGACACCCAAACACCCCGACACCCAAACTCACCCCAACACCCAAACTCACCTGACACCCAAACTCACCCCAACACCCAAACACCCCCAAAATGCAAACTCCACGACACCAAAGTCCCAGACACCAAAACGCCCCAACACCCAAACTCACCCAAACACCCAACCTCACCGACACCCAAACTGCCCCAACATGCAATCTCCCTGACACCCAAATTCCCCGACACCCAAACTCACCCGACACCCAACCTCCCCCAACACCCAAACTCACCCGACACCCAAACACCCCAGACACCCAAACACCCCCAACACCCAAATATCCCGACTCCCAAACTCCATGGCATCCAAACATTCCGATTCCCAACTCGCCTAACACCCAAACTCGCCTAACACCCAAACACCATGACACCCAAACTCACACCGACACACAAACTCACACCAACACCCGACCTCACCCCAACACCCAAACTCCCCCATAACACAAACTCCCTGACACCCAAACTCCCCGACACCCAAACTCCCCAACACCCAAACTCACCCCAACACCCAAACTCCCCGACACCATAACACCCCTGACACCCAACCTCCCCCAACACCCAAACTCACCCCAACACCCAAACTCACCTAACACCCAAACTCACCACAACACCCAAACACCCCCAAAATGCAAACTCCACGACACCAAAGTCCCAAACTCCTCCCCAACACCCAAACTCACCCTAACACCCAAACTCACCCCAACACCCAAACTCACCCAAACACCCAAACTCACCGACACCCAAACTGCCCCAACATGCAATCTCCCTGACACCCAAATTCCCCAACACCCAAACTCACCCGACGCCCAAACACCCCCGACACCCAAACACCCCCAACACCCAAATATCCCGACTCCCAAACTCCATGGCATCCAAACACTCCGATTCCCAACTCGCCTAACACCCAAACTCCCCCAACACCCAAACACCACGACACCCAAACTCACACCGACACCCAAACTCACCGCAACACCCAAACTCCCCCAAAATGCAAACTCCCCGACATCCAAACTCACACCAACACCCAAACTCATCCCAACACCCAAACTCATCCCAACACCCAAACTCACCCCAACACCCAAACTCATCTGACACCCAAACTCTCCAACACCAAAACAATCCCGACACCCAAACTCCCCCAACACCCAAACTCACCTGACACCCAAACTCACCCCAACACCCAAACACCCGCGGCACCCAAACTCCCTGGACTCCCAAACTCCCCGACACCCAAACTCACCACAACACCCAAACTTCCCCAAAATGCAAACTCCCCGACACCCAAACTCCCTGACCCTCAAACTCACCGCAACACTTAAACTCCCCCAAAACCCAAACTCACCCCAACACCCAAACTCCCCAACACCCAAACTCACCCGACACCCAAACTCCCCAGAAACCCAAACTCCCCAGAAACCCAAACTCCCCTGACACCCAAACTCCCACCAACACCCAAATTCCCACAACCCCCAAACTCACGGCACGGAGGCACAGTGGTTAGCACTGCTGCCTCGCAGCGCCAGAGACCCGGGTTCAATTCCCGACTCAGGCGACTGACTGTGTGGAGTTTGCACGTTCTCCCCGTGTCTGCGTGGGTTTCCTCCGGGGGCTCCGGTTTCCTCCCACAGTCCAAAGATGTGCAAGTCAGGTGAATTGGCCATACTAAATTGCCCATAGTGTTAGGTAAAGGGGTAAATGTAGGGGTATGGTTGGGTTACGCTTCGGCGGGTCGGTGTGGACTTGTTGGGCCGAAGGGCCTGTTTCCACACTGTAAGTAATCTAATCTAATCTAATCTAATCACCCGTCACCCAAACTCCCCAACACCCAAACTCCACGACATCCAAACTCCCCCAACTCCCAAACTTCCCAACACACTAACCCCCGACACCCAAACTCACCGATACCCAAACTTCCCCGACATGCAAACTCACCAAAACCCAAACTCACCTGACACTCAAACACCCCGACATCCAAACTTCATGACACCCAAACACCCCAACAGCCAAACACCCCGACACCCAAACTCCATGACACCCAAACTCCCCGACACCCAAACTCCCCGACACCCAAACTCCCCGACACCCGAACTCTCCGACACCCAAACTCACACCAACACCCGACCTCACCCCAACACCCAAACTCCCCCATAACACAAACTCCCCCACACCCAAACTCCCCCAGCACCCAAACTCCCCGACACCCAAACTCCCCCGACACCCAAAAACCCCCGACACCCAAACTCCCCAACACCCGAACTCCCCGACAACCAAAGTCACCCCAACACCCAAACTCCCCCGACACCGAAACTTACCAACAACCAAACTCACTCCAACACCCAAACTCACAGCGAAACCCAAACTCACTAACACCCAAACTCTGCCCAAAACCCAAACTCCCCCACACCGAAACTCACACCGACACCCAAACACCCCCAACACCCAAACGCCCCGAAACCCAAACTCCATGACATCCTAACTCACCCGACACCCAAACTCCCCGACACCCAAACTCACCCCAAACCCGAACTCACCTGACACCCAAACTCCCTGACACCCAACCGCACCCAACACCTAAACTCCCCGACACCCAAACTCCCCGACAGCCAAACTCATCCAACACCCAATCTCCCACAAAACACAAACTCCCCGACACCCAAGCTCACCCCAACACCTAAACTCTCCAACACCAAAACAATCCTGACACCCAAACACACCCAAACACCCAAACACACCGACACCCAAACTCCCCCAACATGCAATCTTCCCGACACCCAAACTCCCCGACACCCAAACTCCCCGACACCCAATTTCTCCCGACACCCAACCTCCCCAACACCCAAACTCACGCCAACACCCAAACTCACCCGGACTCCCAAACTCCCCCGACACCCAAACACCCCGACACCCAAACTCTCCCCAACACCCAAACACCCCGACACCCAAATTCCCCGACACCCAAATTCACCCGATACCCAACCTGCCATAATACCCAAAGTCCCACCAACACCCAAACTCCCCAACACCCAAACTCACCTGACACCCAAACTCACCACAACACCCAAACTCCGCCCAACACCCAAACTCCCACAACACCCAAACTCACCCCATCACCAAAACACCCCCAAAACCCAAACTCCCCTGACACCCAAACTCACTGACACCCAAACACCCCGACACCCAAACTCCATGACATCCAAACTCCACGACATCCACTCTCCCCGATTCCCAACTCGCCCAACACCCAAACTCTCCCAACACACAAACTAACCCCGACTCCCAAAATCCCCCAACACCCAAACACCCCGATACCCAAACTCACACCGACACCCAAACTCACCACAACACCCAAACTCCCCTAAAATGCAAACTTCCCGACACTCAAACTCCCCGACACCTAAACTCACTGCAACACCCAAACTCACCACAACACCCAAACTCACCGACACCCAAACTCCCCCAACATGCAATCTCCCTGGCACCCAAATTCCCTGGCACCCAAATTCACCCGACACCCAAACACCCCCGACACCCAAACTCACCCCAACACCCAAACTCCCACAACAACCAAGCTCACCTCGACACCCAAACTCCACCAACAGCCAAACTCACACCAACACCCAAACTCACCCCAACACCCAAACACTCCCAGCACCTAAACTCAACGACACCCAAACTCCCCGACACCCAAACTCCCTTGACTCCCAAACTCCTCCGACACCCAAACTCCCTCCGACACCCAAACACCGCAACACCTAAACTCCATGACACCCAAACTTCCCCAAAACGCAAACTCGCAGACACCCAAGCTCCCCCCAAATCCAAACTCCCCAACACCCAAACTCCCCGACGCCCAAACTCCCCGACACCCAAACACCCCCGACACCCAAACACCCCGACACCCAAACTCCCCAACACCCAAACTCCCCCACACCCAAACTGATCCCAACACCCAAACTCCCAGACACCCAAACTCACCAACAACCAAACTCACCCCAACACCCAAACTCACCGCAACACCCAAAGTCACCAACTCCCAAACCACCCCCACACCCAAACTCACCCCGACGCCCAAACCCCACCAACACGCAAACACCCCGACACCCAAATTCACCAAAGCCCAAACTCAGCCGACACCCAAACACCCCGACACCCAAACTCATCCCACCCCCAAACTCACCTAACACCCAAACTCACCCCAAAACCCAAACACCCCCAACACCCAAACTCACCACAACACCCAAACTCCCCGACACCCAAACTCCCACGGCAACCAAACTCCCCGGAAAAACAAACTCCCCTGACACCCAAACTCCCCGGAAAAACAAACTCCCCTGACACCCAAACTCCGCCCAACACCCAAACTCATCACAACTCCCAAACTCACCCCAACACCCAAACTCATCACAAAACCCAAACACCCCCCAACACCCAAACTCACCCCAACACCCAAACACCGCCGGCACCCAAACTCCCCGACACCCAAACACCCCCGACACCCAAACACCCCGACACCCAAACTCCCACAACACCCAAGCTCACTGACACCCAAACAACCCGACACCTAAACTGCATGACATCCAAACTCCCCCAACACACAAACTCCCCGATTCCCAACTCGCCCAACACACAAACTCACCCCGACTCCCAAACTCCCCCGACACACAAACACCCTGACACCAAAACTCACAGTAACGCCCAAACTTACCACAACACCCAAACTCCCCCAAAATGCAAACTCGCCAATACCCAAACTCCCCGACACCCAAACTCACTGCAACACCCAAACTCACCCCAACACCCAAACTCCCCGACACCCAAACTCACTGCAACTCCCAAACTCACTGCAACACCCAAACTCACCCCAACACCCAAACACCCCGACACCCAAACTCCCACAACACCCAACTCACCCCAACACCCAAACTCCCCAACACCCAATCTCCCCCAACACCCAAACTCACCCCAACACCCAAACTCACCTGACACCCAAACTCACCACAACACCCAAACTCCCCCAAAATGCAAACTCCCCGACACCAAACTCCCAGACACCAAAACGCCCCGACACCCAAACTCACCCAAACACCCAAACTCACCGACACCCAAACTCCCCCAACATGCAATCTCCCTGACACCCAAATTCCCCGACACCCAAACTCACCCGACACCCAACCTCCCCCAACACCCAAACTCACCCGACACCCAAACACCCCCGACACTCAAACACCCCCAACACCCAAACATCCCGACTCCCAAACTCCATGGCATCCAAACACTCCGATTCCCAACTCGCCTAACACCCAAACTCCCCCAACACCCAAACTCACACCGACATCCAAACTCACCACAACACCCAAACTCCCCCAAAATGCAAACTCCCCGACACCCAAACTCCCCGACATCCAAACTCACACCAACACCCAAACTCACCCAATACCCAAACTCATCCCAACACCCAAACTCACCCCAACACTCAAACTCATCTGACATCCAAACTCTCCAACACCAAAACAATCCCGACACCCAAACTCCCCCAACACCCAAACTCACCTGACACCCAAACTCACCCCAACACCCAAACTCACCCCAACACCTAAACACCCCCAACACCCAAACTCACCCCAACACCCAAACTCACCCCAACACCTAAACACCCCCAACACCCAAACTCACCCCAACACCCAAACCCCCGCGGCACCCAAACTCCCCGGACTCCCAAACTCCCCAACACACAAACTCCCCGACGCCCAAACTCAACACAACACCCAAACTTCCCCAAACTGCAAACTCACCGACACCCAAACTCCCTGACCCTCAAACTCCCACCAACACCCAAATTCCCACAACACCCAAACTCACCCGTCACCCAAACTCCCCCAACTCCCAAAGTCCCCCAACTCCCAAACTCCCCAACACACAAACTCCCCGACACCCAAATTCACCGATACCCAAACTCCCCCGACATCTAAAATCACCAAAACCCAAACTCACCTGACACCCAAACACCCCGACACCCAAACTCCATGACACCCAAACACCCCGACACCCAAACACCCTGACACCCAAACTCCATGACACCCAAACTCCCCGACACCCAAACTCTCCGACACCCAAACTCACACCGACACCCGACCTCACCCCGACACCCAAACTCCCCCATAACGCAAACTCCCCGACACCCAAACTCCCCTGACACTCAAACTCCCCGACACCCAAACTCCCCCGACACCCAAACACCCCCGACACCCAAACTCCCCAAGACCCGAACTCCCCAACAACCAAACTCACCCCAACACCCAAACTCCCAGACATTGAAACTCACCAACAACCAAACTCAGTCCAACACCCAAACTCACAGCGAAACCCAAACTCACCAACACCCAAACTCTGCCCAAAACCCAAACTCATTCCAAAACACAAACTCCCCCACACTGAAACTCACACCAACACCCAAACTCCCCCAACACCCAAACGTCCCGAAACCCAAACTCCATGACATCCTAACTCACCAAAACCTAAACTCCCCAGACACCCAAACATCCCGACACCCAAACTCCCACTACACCCAAACTCATCTGACACCCAAACTCACACCAACACCCAAACTCACCCGACACCCAAACTCACCCGACACCCCCGACATCTAAACTCACCAAAAACCAAACTCAGCTGACACCCAAACACCCCGACACCCAATCTCCATGACACCCAAATTCCCTGACACCCAAACTCACCCGACACCCAACCTCCCCCAACACCCAAACTCCCGGACACCATAACACTCCTGACACTCAAACTCCCCCCAACATCCAGACTCCATGACACCCAAACTCACCCCAACATCCAAACTCACCCCAACACACAAACTCACCGACACCTAAGCTCCCCGGACGCCCAAACTCACCAACACACAAACTCCCCGACGCCCAAACTCAACACAACACCCAAACTTCCCCAAACTGCAAACTCACCGACACCCAAACTCCCTGACCCTCAAACTCCCACCAACACCCAAATTCCCACAACACCCAAACTCACCCGTCACCCAAACTCCCCCAACTCCCAAAGTCCCCCAACTCCCAAACTCCCCAACACACAAACTCCCCGACACCCAAATTCACCGATACCCAAACTCCCCCGACATCTAAAATCACCAAAACCCAAACTCACCTGACACCCAAACACCCCGACACCCAAACTCCATGACACCCAAACACCCCGACACCCAAACACCCTGACACCCAAACTCCATGACACCCAAACTCCCCGACACCCAAACTCTCCGACACCCAAACTCACACCGACACCCGACCTCACCCCGACACCCAAACTCCCCCATAACGCAAACTCCCCGACACCCAAACTCCCCTGACACTCAAACTCCCCGACACCCAAACTCCCCCGACACCCAAACACCCCCGACACCCAAACTCCCCAAGACCCGAACTCCCCAACAACCAAACTCACCCCAACACCCAAACTCCCAGACATTGAAACTCACCAACAACCAAACTCAGTCCAACACCCAAACTCACAGCGAAACCCAAACTCACCAACACCCAAACTCTGCCCAAAACCCAAACTCATTCCAAAACACAAACTCCCCCACACTGAAACTCACACCAACACCCAAACTCCCCCAACACCCAAACGTCCCGAAACCCAAACTCCATGACATCCTAACTCACCAAAACCTAAACTCCCCAGACACCCAAACATCCCGACACCCAAACTCCCACTACACCCAAACTCATCTGACACCCAAACTCACACCAACACCCAAACTCACCCGACACCCAAACTCACCCGACACCCCCGACATCTAAACTCACCAAAAACCAAACTCAGCTGACACCCAAACACCCCGACACCCAATCTCCATGACACCCAAATTCCCTGACACCCAAACTCACCCGACACCCAACCTCCCCCAACACCCAAACTCCCGGACACCATAACACTCCTGACACTCAAACTCCCCCCAACATCCAGACTCCATGACACCCAAACTCACCCCAACATCCAAACTCACCCCAACACACAAACTCACCGACACCTAAGCTCCCCGGACGCCCAAACTCACCAACACACAAACTCCCCGACGCCCAAACTCAACACAACACCCAAACTTCCCCAAACTGCAAACTCACCGACACCCAAACTCCCTGACCCTCAAACTCCCACCAACACCCAAATTCCCACAACACCCAAACTCACCCGTCACCCAAACTCCCCCAACTCCCAAAGTCCCCCAACTCCCAAACTCCCCAACACACAAACTCCCCGACACCCAAATTCACCGATACCCAAACTCCCCCGACATCTAAAATCACCAAAACCCAAACTCACCTGACACCCAAACACCCCGACACCCAAACTCCATGACACCCAAACACCCCGACACCCAAACACCCTGACACCCAAACTCCATGACACCCAAACTCCCCGACACCCAAACTCTCCGACACCCAAACTCACACCGACACCCGACCTCACCCCAAAACCCAAACTCCCCCATAACGCAAACTCCCCGACACCCAAACTCCCCTGACACTCAAACTCCCCGACACCCAAACTCCCCCGACACCCAAACACCCCCGACACCCAAACTCCCCAAGACCCGAACTCCCCAACAACCAAACTCACCCCAACACCCAAACTCCCAGACATTGAAACTCACCAACAACCAAACTCAGTCCAACACCCAAACTCACAGCGAAACCCAAACTCATCAACACCCAAACTCTGCCCAAAACCCAAACTCATTCCAAAACACAAACTCCCCCACACTGAAACTCACACCAACACCCAAACTCCCCCAACACCCAAACGTCCCGAAACCCAAACTCCATGACATCCTAACTCACCAAAACCTAAACTCCCCAGACACCCAAACATCCCGACACCCAAACTCCCACTACACCCAAACTCACCCGACACCCAAACTCACCCGACACCCCCGACATCTAAACTCACCAAAAACCAAACTCAGCTGACACCCAAACACCCCGACACCCAATCTCCATGACACCCAAATTCCCTGACACCCAAACTCACCCGACACCCAACCTCCCCCAACACCCAAACTCCCGGACACCATAACACTCCTGACACTCAAACTCCCCCCAACATCCAGACTCCATGACACCCAAACTCACCCCAACATCCAAACTCACCCCAACACACAAACTCACCGACACCTAAGCTCCCCGGACGCCCAAACTCACCAAATCCCAAACTCACGCGACACCCAAACTCCCCAACACCCAAACTCCCCAACACCCAAACTCCACAACATCCAAACTCCCCCAACTCCCAAACTCCCCAACACACAAACTCACCGATACCCAAACTCCCCTGACATCTAAACTCACCAAAACCCAAACTCACCTGACACCCAAACACCCCGACACCCAAACTCCATGACACCCAAACACCCCAACACCCAAACACCCCGACACCCAAACTCCATGACACCCAAACTCCCCGACACCCAAACTCTCCGACACCCAAACTCACACCGACATGCAATCTCCCCGACACCCAAATTCCCCGACACCCAAAATCACCCGACACCCAACCTCCCCCAACACCCAAACTCACCCCAACACCCAAACTCCCCGACACCATAACACCCCTGACACTCAAACTCCGCCCAACACCCAGACTCCATGACACCAAAACTCACCCCAACACCCAAACTCACACCAACACCAAACACCCCCAAGACCCAAGCTCCCCGACACCCAAACTCCCTGACACCCAACTCTCCCAACATCCAAACACCCCCAAAACACAAACTCACCCTGACTCCCAAACTCCCCCGACACCCAAACACCCCGACACCCAAACTCACCCCAACACCCAAACTCACCCCAACACCCAAACTCCCCAACACCCAATCTCCCCCAACACCAAAACGCCCCGACACCCAAACTCACCCAAACACCCAAACTCACCGACACCCAAACTCCCCCAACATGCAATCTCCCCGATACCCAAACTCATCCGACACCCAACCTCCACGATTCCCAGCTCGCCTAACACCCAAACACCCCCAACACACAAACTCACCCCGACTCCCAAACTCCCCCGACACCCAAACACCCAAACACACAAACTCACCGACGCCAAAAACTCCCCCAACATGCAATCTCCCCGACACCCAAATTCCCCGACCCCCAAACTCACCCGACACCCAACCTCCCTGACACCCAAATTCACCCGACACCCAATCTCCCCCGACACCTAAACTCACCTCAACACCCAAACTCCCCGACACCCAAACTCACCTGACATCCAAACTCACCCCAACACCCAAACACCCCCAACACCCAAACTCACCCCAACACCCACACACCCCCGGCACCCATCTCCCCGGACTCCCAAACTCCCCAACACACAAACTCCCCGACACCCAAACTCACCACAACACCCAAACTTCCCCAAAATGGAAACTCCCCTACACCCAAACTCCCTGACCCTAAAACTCACCGCAACACCCAAACTCACCCAAACACCCAAACTCACCCAAACACCCAAACACCCCCAACACCCAAACTCACCCCCACACCCAAATACCCCTGGCAGCCAAACTCCCCGGACTCCCAAACTCCCCAACACACAAACTCACCGTCACCCAAGCTCCCCTGACGCCCAAACTCACCCGACACCCAAACTCCCCAGAAACCCAAACTCCACGACACCCAAACTCCCACCAACACCCAAATTCCCACAACACCCAAATTCACCCGTCACCCAAACTCCCTAACACTCAAACTCTCCCCAACACACAAACTCCCCGACACACAAACACCCCGACACCAAAACTCACAGCGATGCCCAAACTCACCACAACACCCAAACTCCCCCAAAATGCAAACTCGCCAACACCCAAACTCCCCAACACCTAAACTCACTGCAACACCCAAACTCACCCAAACACCCAAATTCCACGACACCCAAATACACCCGACACCCAACCTCCCCCAACACCCAAACTCACCCCAACACCCAAACACCCCCCAACACCCAAACTCCCCGGAATCTCAAACTCCGTCGGCACCCAAGCTCCCCCCCAACACCCAAACACCCCACAACACCCAAACTCCCCGACACCCAAACTCCCACAACATCCAAATTCACCCCAACACCCAAACTCCCACAACATCCAAATTCACCCCAACACCCAAACTCACCCCAACACCCAAACTCACCTGACACCCAAACTCACCCCAACACCCAAACACCCCCAAAATGCAAAGTCACCGACACCCAAACTCCTCCAACATGCAATCTCCCCGACACCCAAACTCCCCGACACCTTAACACCCCGGAAACCCAAACTCCCCCGACACCCAAACTCACCCCAACACCCAAACGTACCCCAACAACCAAACTCCCCTACACCCAAACTCACTGACACCCAAACACCCGACACCTAAACTCCATGACATCCAAACTCCCCGACACCAAATCTCCCTGAATCCCAACTCACCCAACATCCAAACTCCCCCAACACACAAACTCACCCCGACTCCCAAACTCCCCCGACATCCAAACACCCCGACACCCAAACTCACACCGACTCCCAAACTCCCACAACACCCAAACTCACCCCAACACTCAAACTCCACAACAACCAAACTCTCCCCAACACCCAAACTCTCCCCAACACCAAAACACCCCCAACACCCAAACTCCCGACACCCAAACTCCCCGACACCCAAACACCCCGACACCCAAACGCCATGACATCCAAACTCCCCGACACCCAAACTCTCCGATTCCCAATTCGCCCAACACCCAAACTCCCCCAACACACAAGCTCACCCCGACTCCCAAACTCCCCCGACGACCAAACTCACCACAACACCCAAACTCACCACAACACCCAAACTCCCCCAAAATGCACACTCCCCGACACCCAAACTCCCTGACACCCAAACTCACCGCAACACCCAAACTCACCCAAACACACAAATTCACCGACACCCAAACTCCCCCAAGATGCAATCTCCCCGACACCCAAATTCCCCGACACCCAAATACATCCTCCCCCAACACCCAAACTCACCCTAACACCCAAACTCCCCGATACCCAACACCCCAACACCCAAACTCACCCCAACACCCAAACTCACCCGACACACAAACTCACCCAACGCCCAAAATCACCCCAACACCCAAACTTACCCCAACACCCAAACTCTCCAATGCCCAAACTTCCCAATTCCCAACTCGCCCAAAACCCAAACTCCTCGACACCCAAACTCCCCTTCAGCCAAATTCACACCAACACCCAAACCCACCCAACATCCAAACTCCCACAAAACACAAACTCCGCGACACCCAAGCTCACCACAACACCCAAACTCCTCAACATCAAAACACTCCCGTCACCCAAACACCCCCAACACACAAACACCCCGACACCCAAACTCCATGACATCCAAACTCCCCGACACCCAAACTCACCAATTCCAAACTCGCCCAAACACTCAAACGCCCCCGACACCCAAACTCACCTCAACACCCAAACTCACCCCAACACCCAAACTCCCCGACACCCAAAGTCACTGACACCCAAACACCCCGACACCTAAACTCCATGACATCCAAACTCCCCGACACCCAATCTCCCCGATTCCCAACTCGCCCAACACCCAAACTCCCCCAACACACAAACACACCCCGACTCCCAAACTCCCCCGACACCCAAACACCCCGACACCCAAACTCACACTGACACCCAAACTCACAACACCCAAACTCCCCCAAAATGCAACCTCCCCGGCACCCAAACTCCCCAACATCCAAACTCACCGCAACACCCAAAATCACCGCAACACCCAAACACTCCCCAAAATCCAAACTCACCCCAACACCCAAACTCACCCCAACACCCAAACTCCACGACATCCAAACTCCCCGACACCCAAACACCCCGATTCCCAACTCGCCCAACACCCAAACTCTGCCCAACATCCAAACTTCCCCAACACCCAAACGCTCCCTCAAACTCACCCCAACACCCAAACACACCCCAACACCCAAACTCCCCGACACCCAAACTCACCTGACACCCAAACTCACCCAAACACCCCCAACACCCAAACTCACCCCAACACCCAAATACCCCCAGCACCCAAACTCCACGGACTCCCAAACTCCCCAACACACAAATTCCCCGACACCCAAACTCCCCGACATCCAAACTCCCCCAACACCCAAACTCCCCCAACACCAAAACACCCACAACACCCAAACACACCCCAACACTCAAACTCCCCAACACCCAAATTCTCCCCAACACTCAAACTCTCCCCAACACCAAAACACCCCCAACACCCAAACTCCCGACACCCAAACTCACTGACACCCAAAATCTCCGACACCCAAACTCCATGACATCCAAACTCCCCGACACCCAAACTCTCCGATTCCCAATTCGCCCAACACCCAAACTCCCCCAACACACAAGCTCACCCCAACTCCCAAACTCCCCGACTCCCAAACTCCCCAACACCCAAACTCACCACAACACCCAAACTCAAACCGACACCCAAACTCACTGACACACAAACACCCCGACACCTAAACTCCATGAAATCCAAACTCCCCGACACCCAATCTCCCCGATTCCCAACTCACCCAACACCCAAACACCCCGACACCCAAACTCACACCGACACCCAAACACCCCAACACCCAAACTCCCTGACATCCAAACTCCCCGACATCCAAACTCTCCGATTCCCAATTCGCCCAACACCCAAACTCCCCCAACACACAAGCTCACCCCGATTCCCAAACTCCCTGACACCCAAACTCACCACAACACCCAAACTCACCACAACACCCAAACTCCCCCAAACACACAAACTCACCAACACCCAAACTCACCCAAACACACAAACTCACCAACACCCAAACTCCCACATGATGCAATCTCACTGAAACCCAAATTCTCTGACACCCAAATACACCCGCCACCCAACCTCCCGCAACACCCAAACACACCCGAACACCCAAACTCACCCCAACAACCAAGCACCCCGACACCCAAACTCACAACACCCAAACTCCCCCAAAATGCAAACTCCCCGGCACCCAAACTCCCCCACACCCAAACTCCCACAACACCCAAACTCACCGCAACACCCAAACTCACCGCAACACCCAAACTCACCGCAACACCCAAACTCCCCGACACCCAAACCCACTGACACCCAAACACCCCGACACCCAAACTCCATGATATCCAAACAACCCGACACCAAAACTCCCCGATTCCCAACTCGCCCAACACCCAAACTCTGCCCAACACCCAAACTCACCCCAACACCCAAACTCCCCGACACCCAAACTCCCCGACACCCAATCTCACTGACACCCAAACTCACCCAAATACCTCCGGCACCCAAACTCCACGGACTCCCAAACTCCCCAACACACAAACTCCCCGACACCCAATCTCCCTGACACCCAAACTCCCCCAACACCCAAACTCCCACAACACCCAAACTCACCCCAACACTCAAACTCCCCAACGCCCAAACTCTCCCCAACACCCAAACTCTCCCCAACACCAAAACACCCCCAACACCCAAACTCACCCGACACCCAAATTCCCCCAACGCCCAAAATCACCCCAACACCCAAACTCACCCTAACACCCAAACTCCCACAACACGCAAACTCACCCCAACAACCAAACTCCCCCACACCCAAACTCACCGCAACACCCAAACTCACTGCAACACCCAAACTCACCCAAACATCCAAACTCACCCCAACACCCAAACTCACCGCAACACCCAAACTCCCCGACACCCAAACCTACTGACACCCAAACACCCCGACACCCAAACTCCATGATATCCAAACACCCCGACACCCAAACTCCCCGATTCCCAACTCGCCCAACACCCAAACTCTGCCCAACACCCAAACTTCCCCAACACCCAAACACTCCCTAAAACCCAAACTCACCCCAACACCCAAACTCCCCGACACCCAAACTCCCCGACACCCAATCTCACTGACACCCAAACTCACCCAAATACCTCCGGCACCCAAACTCCACGGACTCCCAAACTCCCCAACACACAAACTCCGCGACACCCAAACTCCCTGACACCCAAACTCCCCCAACACCCAAACTCCCACAACACCCAAACTCTCTCCAACACCCAAACTCTCTCCCACACCCAAACTCTCCCCAACACCCAAACTCTCCCCAACACCAAAACACCCCCAACACCCAAACTCACCCGACACCCAAATTCCCTCAACGCCCAAAATCACCCCAACACCCAAACTCACCCTAACACCCAAACTCCCACAACACGCAAACTCACCCCAACACCCAAACTCTCCAACACCCAAACTCCCCAATTCACAACACGCCCAAAACCCAAACTCCCCAACACCCAAACTCCCCATCAGCCAAATTCACACCAACACCCAAACCCACCAACATCCAAACTCCCACAAAACGCAAACTCCACGACACCCAAGCTCACCCCAACACCCAAACTCCTCAACATCAAAACACCCCCGACACACAAACTCCCAAAACGCCAAACCCAAGCGACACCCAAACACCCCCGACACCCAAACACCCCCAACACCCAAACACCCCCAACATCCAAACTCACCCCAACACCCAAATACCCCCGGCACCCAAACTCCACGGACTCCCAAACTCCCCAACACACAAATTCCCTGACACCCAAACTCCCCGACATCCAAACACCCCCAACACCCAAACTCCCCCAACACTCAAACTCCCCCAACACCCAAACACCCACAACACCCAAACTCACCCCAACACTCAAACTCCCCAACACCCAAACTCTCCCCAATACCCAAACTCTCCCCAACACCAAAACACCCCAACACCCAAACTCCCGACACCCAAACACACTGACACCCAAACACCCCGACACCCAAACTCCATGACATCCAAACTCCCCGACACCCAAACTCTCCGATTCCCAATTCGCCCAACACCCAAACTCCCCCAACACACAAGCTCACCCCGACTCCCAAACTCCCACCGACTCTCAAACTCCATGACATCCAAACTCACCGAAACACCCAAACTCGCCCAACCACACAAACTCCCCCGACACCCAAACTCCCCCAAATGCAATCTCCTCGACACCCATATTCCCTGACACCCAAACTCTCCGATTCCCAATTCGCCCAACACCCAAACTCCCCCAACACCCAAACTCTCCCCAACACCAAAACACCCCCAACACCCAAACTCCCGACTCCCAAACTCACTGACACCCAAACTCACCCGACACACAAACTCCCTGACACCCAAACTCCCCGACACCCAAACTCGCCGGAAACCCAAACTCCCCCGACACCCAAACTCCCCCAACACTCAAACTCTCCCCGCCACCCAAACTCACCCCAACACCAAAACTCCCCCAACACACAAACTCACCCGGACTCCCAAACTCCCCCGACACCCAAACACCCCGACACCCAAACTCACACCGACACCCAAACTCACAACACCCAAACTCCCCCAAAATGCAAACTCCCCGGCACCCAAACTCCCCGAAACCAAAACTCACCGCAACACCCAAACTCACCGCAACACCCAAGCACTCCCCAACACCCAAACTCACCCCAACACCCAAACTCACCCCAACACCCAAACACCCTGACACCCAAACTCACTGACACCCAAACACCCCGACACCCAAACTCCATGATATCCAAACTCCCCGACACCCAAACTCCCCGATTCCCAACTCGCCCAACACCCAAACTCTGCCCAACACCCAAACTTCCCCAACACCCAAACACTCCCTAAAACCCAAACTCACCCCAACACCCAAACTCCCCGACACCCAAACTCCCCGACACCCAATCTCACTGACACCCAAACTCACCCAAATACCTCCGGCACCCAAACTCCACGGACTCCCAAACTCCCCAACACACAAACTCCCCGACACCCAAACTCCCACAACACCCAAACTCCCACAACACCCAAACTCACCCCAACACTCAAACTCCCCAACACCCAAACTCTCTTCAACACCCAAACTCTCCCCAACACCAAAACACCCCCAACACCCAAATTCCCCCAACGCCCAAAATCACCCCAACACCCAAACTCACCCCAACACCCAAACTCCCTACAATACGCAAACTCACCCCAACACCCAAACTCTCCCCAACACCAAAACACCCCAACACCCAAACTCCCGACACCCAAACTCACCGACACCCAAACTCTCCGATTCCCAATTCGCCCAACACCCAAACTCCCCCAACACACAAGCTCACCCCGACTCCCAAACTCCCCCCGACTCCCAAGCTCCATGACATCCAAACTCATCGCAACACCCAAACTCACCCAAACACACAAACTCCCCGACACCCAAACTCACCTGACACCCAAACTCACCCAAACACCCCCAACACCCAAACTCACCCCAACACCCAAGTACCCCCGGCACCCAAACTCCACGGACTCCCAAACTCCCCAACACACAAATTCCCCGACATCCAAACTCCCCAACACCCAAAATCCCCCAACACCCAAACTCCCCCATTACCCGAATTCCCAAAACACCCAAACTCACCCCAACACTCAAAGTCCCCAACACCCAAACTCTCCCCAACACCCAAACTCTCCCCAACACCAAAATACCCCCAACACCCAAACTCCCGACACCCAAACTCACTGACACCCAAAAACTCCGACACCCAAACTCCATGACATCCAAACTCCCCGACACCCAAACTCTCCGATTCCCAATTCGCCCAATACACAGACTCCCCCAACACACAAGCTCACCCCAACTCCCAAACTCACCACAACACCCAAACTCACCACAACACCCAACTCCCACAAAATGCAAACTCCCCGACACCCAAACTCCCTGACACCCAAACTCACCAAACACACAAACTCACCCAAACACACAAACCCACCGACACCCAAACTCCCCCAAGATGCAATCTCGCCGACACCCAAATTCCCCGACACTCAAATAACCCGACACCCAACCTCCCCAACACCCAAACTCCCCGACACCCAACACCCCAACACCCAAACTCACCCCAACACCCAAACTCACCCAACACACAAACTCCCCCAACGCCCAAAATCACCCCAACACCCAAACTCATCCCAACACCCACAACACGCAAACTCACCCCAACTCGCAAACTCTCCAACATTCAAACTCCCCAATTCCCAATTCGCCCAACACGCAAACTCCCCGACACCCAAACTCCCCGTCAGCCAAATTCACACCAACACCCAAACCCACCAACATCCAAACTCCCACAAAACGCAAACTCCGCGACACCCAAGCTCACCCAAACTCCTCAACATTAAAACACCCCCGACACACAAACTCCCCAAACACCCAAACTCTAGCGACATCCAAACACCCCCGACCCCAAACACCCCCAACACCCAAACACCCCGACACCCAAACTCCATGACATCCAAACTCCCAGACACCGAAACTCACCAATTCCAAACTCACCCAAACACCCAAACGCACCCCAACACCCAAACTCTCCCCACCACCCAAACTCACCCCAACACCCAAATATACCCCAACAACCAAACTCACCCCAACACCCAAACTCACTGACACCCAAACACCCCGACACCTAAACTCCATGACATCCAAACTCCCCGATACCCAATCTCCCCGATTCCCTACTCGCCCAACACCCAAACGTCACCAACACACAAACTCACCCCAACTCCCAAACTCCCCTGACACCCAAACACCCCGACACCCAAACTCCCCAGAAACCCAATCTCCCCAGAAACCCAAACTCCCCGACACCCAAACTCACCGCAACACCCAAACGCACCGCAACACCCAAACACTCCCCAAAATTCAAACTCACCCCAACACCCAAACTCACCCCAACACCCAAACTCCCCGACACCCAAACTCCCCACCACCCAAATTCTCCCCAACACCCAAACTCTCCCCAACACCAAAACACCCCCAACACCCAAACTCACCCCAACACCCAAACTCCCACAACACGCAAACTCACCCCAACACCTAAACTCTCCAACACCCAAACTCCCCAATTCCCAACTCGCCCAACACCCAAACTCCCCAATTCCCAACTCGCCCAACACCCAAACTCCCTGACACCCAAACTCCCCGTCAGCCAAATTCACACCAACACCCAAACCCACCCAACATCCAAACTCCCACAAAACGCAAACTCCCCGTCACCCAAACTCACCCCAACACCCAATCTCCCCGACATCCAAACTCACTGACACGCAAACACTCCGACACCCAAACGCCATGACATCCAAACTCCCCGACACCCAAACTCCTCCATTTCCCAACTCGCTCATCACCCAAACTCTGCCCAACACCCAAACTTCCCCAACACCCAAACACTCCCCAAAACCCAAACTCACCCCAACACCCAAACTCGCCGACACCCAAACTCACCTGACACCCAAACTCACCCAAACACCCCCAAGACCCAAACTCACCCCAACACCCAAATACCCCCGGCACCCAAACTCCACGGACTCCCAAACTCCCCAACACACAAATTCCCCGACACCCAAACTCCCCGACACCCAAACTCCCCCAACACTCAAACTCCCCCAACACCCAAACACCCACAACACCCAAACTCACCCTAACACCCAAACTCTCCCCAACACCAAAACACCCCCAACACCCAAACTCCCGACACCCAACTCACTGACACCCAAACACCCCGACACCCAAACTCCATGACATCCAAACTCCCCGACACCCAAATTCTCCGATTCCCAATTCGCCCAACACCCAAACTCCCCCAACACACAAACTCACCCCGACTCCCAAACTCCCCCGACACCCAAACACCCCGACACCCAAACTCACACCGACACCCAAACTCACAACACCCAAACTCCCCCAAAATGCAAATTCCCCGGCACCCAAACTCCCCCAAAATCCAAACTCCCCGGCACCCAAACTCCCCCAAAATGCAAACTCCCCAGCACCCAAACTCCCCGACACCCAAACTCACCCCAACACCCAAACTCACCACAACACCCAATCTCCCCGACACCCAAACTCACTGACACCCAAACACCCCAACACCCAAACTCCCCCAACACACAAGCTCACCCCAACTCCCAAACTCCCAGACACCCAAACTCCCACAACACCCATACACCACGACACATAAACTCCATGACATCCAAACTCCCCGACACCCAATCTCCCTGATTCCCTACTCGCCCAACACCCAAACTCCCCCAACACACAAACTCACCCCAACTCCCAAACTCCCCTAACACCCAACACCCCGACCCCCAAAGTCCCCAGAAACACTATCTCCACAGAAACCCAAACTCTCCCGACACCCAAACTCACCCCAACACCCAAACTCACCGCAACACCTAAACGCACCCCAACATCCAAACACCCCGACACCCAAAATCACTGACACCCAAACACCCCGATACCTAAACTCCATGACATCCAAACGCCCCGACACCCAATCTCCCCGATTCCCAACTCGCCCAACACCCAACCTCCCCAACACCCAAACTCCCCCAACACACAAACTCAGCCCGACTCCCAAACTCCCCCGACACCCAATCTCCCCGACTCCCAAACTCACACCGACACCCAAACTCCCCCGACACCCAATCTCCCCGACTCCCAAACTCCCCCGACACCCAAACTCACAACACCCAAAATCCCCCAAAATGCAAACTCCCCGGCACCCAAGCTCCCCGACACCCAAACTCACCGTAACACCCAAACTCACCGCAACACCCAAACTCACCCCAACACCCAATCTCCCCGACATCCAAACTCACTGACACGCAAACACTCCGACACCCAAACGCCATGACATCCAAACTCCCCGACACCCAAACTCCCCCATTTCCCAACTCGCTCATCACCCAAACTCTGCCCAACACCCAAACTTCCCCAACACCCAAACACTCCCCAAAACCCAAACTCACCCCAACACCCAAACTCCCCGACACCCAAACTCACCTGACACCCAAACTCACCCAAACACCCCCAAGACCCAAACTCACCCCAACACCCAAATACCCCCAGCACCCAAACTCCACGGACTCCCAAACTCCCCAACACACAAATTCCCCGACACCCAAACTCCCCGACACCCAAACACCCACAACACCCAAACTCACCCTAAAACCCAAACTCTCCCCAACACCAAAACACCCCCAACACCCAAACTCCCGACACCCAACTCACTGACACCCAAACACCCCGACACCCAAACTCCATGACATCCAAACTCCCCGACACCCAAATTCTCCGATTCCCAATTCGCCCAACACCCAAACTCCCCCAACACACAAACTCACCCCGACTCCCAAACACCCCCGACACCCAAACTCACCGACACCCAAACTCACCACAACACCCAATCTCCCCGACACCCAAACTCACTGACACCCAAACACCCCAACACCCACACTCCACCAACACACAAGCTCACCCCAACTCCCAAACTCCCCCGACACCCAAACTCACCACAACACCCAAACTCACCACAACACCCAAACTCCCCCAACATGCAATCTCCCCGACACCCAAATTCCCCGACACCCAAATACACCCGACACCCAACCACCCCCAACATCCAAACTCACCCCAACACCCAAACTCCCCGGCACTCAAACTCACCGCAACACCCAAACTCTCCCTAACACCCAAACACCCCCAGCACCCAAACTCCCCGGACTCCCAAACTCCCCAACACACAAACTCCCTGACACCCAAACTCACCGACACCCAAATTCCCCCAACACCCAAACTCACCAAAACCCAAACTCACCCGACACCTAAACTCCCCAGAATCCCAAATCCCCCGACACCCAAACTCCCCGCAACACCCAAACTCTCACAACACCCAAACCCATCCCAACACCTGAACTCCGCAACACCCAAACTCTCCCCAACACCGAAACTCTCCCCAACACCCAAACTCACCCCAACAACCAAACTCACCCCACCATCCAAATACCCCCAGCACCCAAACTCACCGACACACAAACTGCCCCGGCACCCAAACTCACTGACGCCCAAACTCACTGACACCCAAACTCACCGACACCCAGACTCACCCCAACACCCAAACTCCCACGCACCCAAACTCACCAAAACCCAAACACACCCGACACCCAAATACCCCGACACCCAAATTCCATGACATCCAAACTCCCCGACACCCAACTCGCCCAACACCCAAACTCCCCAACACACAAACTCACTCCAACACCCAAACTCACTCCAACACCCAAACTCCCTGACACCCAATCTCCCCGAATCCCAACTCACCCAACACCCAAACTCCCCCAACACACAAATTCACCCCGACTCCCAAACTCCCCCAACACCCAAACTCCCAAACTCCCCCGTCACCCAAACGCCCGACACCCCAATTCACACCGACACCCAAACTCACAACACCCAAACTCCCCCAAAATGCAAACTCCCCGGCAGCAAAACTCCCCGACACCCAAACTCCCCGGAAACCCAAACTCCTCCGACACCCAAACTCACCTCAACATCCAAACTCACCCCAACACCCAAAAGCACCCCAACACCCAAACTCCCCGACACCCAAAATCTCTGACACCTAAAAACCTCAACACCTAAACTTCATGACATCCAAACTCCCCGACACCCAATCTCCCCGCTTCCCAACTCGCCCAGCACCCAAACTCCCCCAACACACACACTCACCCCGACTCCCAAACTCCCCCAACACCCAAACACCCCGACACCCAAACTCACACCGACACCCAAACTCACAACACCCAAACTCCCCCAAAAAGCAAACTCCCCGGCACCCAAACTCCCCAACACCCAAACTCACCGCAACACCCAAACTCACCCAAACTCACCGTAACACCCAAACTCCCCAACACCCAAACTCACCCCAACACCCAAACTCACCGTAACACCCAAACTCCCCAACACCCAAACTCACCCCAACACCCAAACTCACCGTAACACCCAAACTCCCCAACACCCAAACTCACCCCAAAACCCAAACTCCATGACATCCAAACTCCCAGAGACCCAAACACCCTGATTCCCAACTCGCCCAACACCCAAACTCTGCCCAACACCCAAACTTCCCCAACACCCAAACACTCAACCATCACCCAAACTCACCCCAACACCCAAACTCACCCCAACACACAAACTCACCCCAACACCCAAACTCCCCGACACCCAAACTCACCTGACACCCAAACTCACCCAAACACCCCCAACACCTAAACTCACCACAACACCCAAACTCACCACAACACCCAAACTCCCCCAACATGCAATCTCCCCGACACCCAAATTCCCCGACACCCAAATACACCCGACACCCAACCACCCCCAACATCCAAACTCACCCCAACACCCAAACTCCCCGGCACTCAAACTCACCACAACACCCAAACTCTCCCTAACACCCAAACACCCCCAGCACCCAAACTCCCCGGACTCCCAAACTCCCCAACACCCAAACTCTCCCTAACACCCAAACTCACCGACACCCAAACTCCCCCAACACCCAAACTCACCAAAACCCAAACTCACCCGACACCTAAACTCCCCAGAATCCCAAATCCCCCGACACCCAAACTCCCCGCAACACCCAAACTCTCACAACACCCAAACCCATCCCAACACCTGAACTCCCCAACACCCAAACTCTCACAACACCCAAACCCATCCCAACACCTGAACTCCCCAACACCCAAACTCTCCCCAACACCGAAACTCTCCCCAACACCCAAACTCACCCCAACAACCAAACTCACCCCACCATCCAAATACCCCCAGCACCCAAACTCACCGACACACAAACTGCCCCGGCACCCAAACTCACTGACACCCAAACTCACTGACACCCAAACTCACCGACACCCAACTCCCCCGGCACCCAAACTCACCGACACCCAGACTCACCCCAACACCCAAACTCCCACGCACCCAAACTCACCAAAACCCAAACACACCCGACACCCAAATACCCCGACACCCAAATTCCATGACATCCAAACTCCCCGACACCCAACTCGCCCAACACCCAAACTCCCCAACACACAAGCTCACCCCGACTCCCAAACTCACCCCAACATCCAAACTCCCCGACACCCAGACTCACCCCAACACCCAAACTCACTCCAACACCCAAACTCCCTGACACCCAATCTCCCCGAATCCCAACTCACCCAACACCCAAACTCCCCCAACACACAAATTCACCCCGACTCCCAAACTCCCCCAACACCCAAACTCCCAAATTCCCCCGTCACCCAAACGCCCGACACCCCAATTCACACCGACACCCAAACTCACAACACCCAAACTCCCCCAAAATGCAAACTCCCCGGCAGCAAAACTCCCCGACACGCAAACTCCCCGGAAACCCAAACTCCCCCGACACCCAAACTCACCTCAACATCCAAACTCACCCCAACACCCAAAAGCACCCCAACACCCAAACTCCCCGACACCCAAACTCACCCCAACACCCAAACTCTCCCCAACACCCAAACTCACTCCAACACCCAAACTCCCTGACACCCAAACGCACTGACACCCTAACACCCCGACACTTAAACTCCATGACATCCAAACTCCCTGACACCCAATCTCCCCGATTCCCAACTCACCCAACACCCAAACTCCCCCAACACACAAATTCACCCCGACTCCCAAACTCACCCCAACACCCAAACTCACCCCAACACCCAAACTCCCCGACACCCAAAATCACTGACACCTAAAAACCTCAACACCTAAACTTCATGACATCCAAACTCCCCGACACCCAATCTCCCCGATTCCCAACTCGCCCAACACCCAAACTCCCCCAACACACACACTCACCCCGACTCCCAAACTCCCCCAACACCCAAACACCCCGACACCCAAACTCACACCGACACCCAAACTCACAACACCCAAACTCCCCCAAAATGCAAACTCCCCGGCACCCAAACTCCCCAACACCCAAACTCACCGTAACACCCAAACTCACCCCAACACCCAAACTCACCGTAACACCCAAACTCCCCAACACCCAAACTCACCCCAACACCCAAACTCACCCCAAAACCCAAACTCCCCGACACCCAAACTCACTGACACCCAAACACCCCGACACCCAAACTCCATGACATCCAAACTCCCAGACACCCAAACACCCTGATTCCCAACTCGCCCAACACCCAAACTCTGCCCAACACCCAAACTACCCCATCACCCAAACTCAC
Source organism: Chiloscyllium plagiosum (assembly GCF_037043375.1). Taxonomy (NCBI): domain Eukaryota; kingdom Metazoa; phylum Chordata; class Chondrichthyes; order Orectolobiformes; family Hemiscylliidae; genus Chiloscyllium; species Chiloscyllium plagiosum. The sequence continues at coordinate 1,365,722 of NW_028270141.1, read as the reverse complement.
CTGACACCCAAACTCACCCAAACACCCCCAACACCTAAACTCACCCCAACACCCAAATACCCCCGGCACCCAAACTCCACGGACTCCCAAACTCCCCAACACACAAATTCCCCGACACCCAAATTCCCCGACACCCAAACTCCCCGACACCCAAACACCCCCAACACCCAAACACCCACAACACCCAAACTCACCCCAACACTCAAACTCCCCAACACCCAAAGTCTCCCCAACACCCAAACTCTCCCCAACACCAAAACACCCCCAACACCCAAACTCCCGACACCCAAACTCACAACTTACTGACACCCAAACACCCACAACACCCAAACTCAAAAAAAAAAAGAAGAGGAACACCTATACAAGGTATTCGCCAAAAACGGATACCCGCGCAACTTCATCAGCAGATACCTAAGAGAAAGACCACGGAACGAGGACATACCACAACCAAAAGGACTAGCCACACTACCATACATCAGGAGCATCTCGGAACTGATTGCCAGACTACTGAGACCCCTAGGACTCATAACGGCACAAAAACCAACAGCCACGCTCAGACAACAACTCACCAGAACGAAGGACCCGATACCCAACATGAGCAAGACGAATGTAGTGTACAAAATACCATGCAAGGACTGCACTAAACACTATATAGGACAAACAGGAAGACAGCTAGCAATCCGCATACATGAACATCAACTAGCCACGAAACGACACGACCAGCTATCCTTAGTTTCCACACACGCAGACAACAAGCAACATGAATTTGACTGGGACAACACTACTATCGTGGGGCAAGCCAGACAGAGAACAGCCAGGGAATTCCTAGAGGCATGGCATTCATCCACAAACTCCAACAACAAACACATCGACCTGGACCCAAAACACCAACCACTACAGCGGACAGCTGAAACTGACAACCGGAAGCGGCAGGGACAGACCACTATAAACACCGGAGGAAACATCAAAGAAGAGCTTCGCAGGAGGCTCCCAAGCACTGATGATGTCGCCTAGCCAGGGGATGAAACGTTTGCAACAAAAACTTTCAGCTCGGCGAACAGAACCACAACAACAAGCACCCGAGCTACAAATCTTCGCACAAACTTTGAACCCAAACTCACCCCAACACTCAAACTCCCCAACACCCAAACTCTCCCCAACACCCAAACTCTCCCCAATACCAAAACACCCCCAACACCCAAACTCCCGACACCCAAACTCACTGACACCCAAACACCCCGACACCCAATCTCCATGACATCCAAACTCCCCGACACCCAAACTCTCCGATTCCCAATTCGCCCAACACCCAAACTTCCCCAACACACAAGCTCACCGCGACTTCCAAACTCCCCCTACACCCAAACTCACCGCAACACCCAAACTCACCCAAACACACAAACTCACCGACACCCAAACTCCCCCAAGATGCAGTCTCCCCAACACCCAAATTCCCCGACACCCAAACTCTCAGATTCCCAATTCGCCCAACACCCAAACTCCCCTAACACCCAAACTCTCCCCAACACCAAAACACCCCCAACACCCAAACTCCCGACACCCAAACTCACTGACACCCAAACACCTCGACACCCAAACTCCACGACATCCAAACTCCCTGACACCCAAACTCTTCGATTCCCAATTCGCCCAACATCCAAACTCCCCCAACACACACGCTCACCCCGACTCCCAAACTCCCCCGACACCCAAACTCACCACAACACCCAAACTCCCCCAAAATGCAAACTCTCAGACACCCAAACTCACCGCAACACCCAAACGCACCCAAACACACAAACTTACCAACACCCAAACTCCCCCAACATGCAATCTCGTCGACACCCAAATTCCCCGACACCCAATTTCACCCACACCCAACCTCCCCAACACCCAAACTCACGCCAACACCCAAACTCACCCGGACTCCCAAACTCTCCCCAACACCCAAACAACACAATACCCAAACTCCCCCAACATCCAAACTCACCCCTACACCCAAACTCCCCGACACCCAAACTCACCTGACACTGAAACTCACCCCACCACCCAAACACCCCCAAACCCAAACTCACCCCAACACCCAAACACCCCCGGCACCAAACTCCCGGACTCCCAAACTCCCCAACACACAAACTCCCTGAAACCCAAACTCACCGACACCCAAACTTCCCCGACGCCCAAACTCACCAAAACCCAAACTCACCCGACACCCAAACTCCCCAGAAACCCAAAATTCCCCGACACCCAAACTCTCACAACACCCAAACTCACCCCAACATCCTAACTCCCCAACACCCAAACTCTCCCCAACACCCAAACTCACACCAACAACCAAACTCACCCCACCATCCAAACACCCCCGGCACCCAAACTCACCGACACCCAACTCCCCTGGCACCCAAACTCACCGACACCCAAACTCACCCCAACACCCAAACTCCCCCACACCCAAACTCACCAAAACACAAACACCCCGACACCCAAACTCCATGACATCCAAACTCCCCGACACCCAAACTCCCCAACACACAAGCTCACCCCGACTCCCAAACTCACCCCAACATCCAAACTCCCCCAACACCCAAACTCCCACAACACCCAAACTCCCCCAACACCCAAACTCCCCGACACCCAAACTCCCCGACACCCAAATGCACTGACCCCCAAACACCCCGACACCTAAACTCCATGACTTCCAAACTCCCTGACACCCAATCTCCCTGATTCCCAACTCACCCAACACCCAAACTCCCCCAACACACAAATTCACACCGACTCCCAAACTCCCCCAACACACAAACTCCCAAACTCCCCCAACACCCAAATTCACAACACCCAAACTTCCCCAAAATGCAAACTCCCCGGCAGCAAAACTCCCCGACACGCAAACTCCCCGGAAACCCAAACTCCCCCGACACCCAAACTCCCCCGACACCCAAACTCACCTCAACATTCAAACTCACCCCAACACCCAAAAGCACCCCAACACCCAAACTCACCCCAACACCCAAACTCCCCGACACCCAAAATCACTGACACCTAAAAACCTCAATACCTAAACTTCATGTCATCCAAACTCCCCGACACCCAATCTCCCCGATTCCCAACTTGCCCAACACCCAAACTTCCCCAACACCCAAACTCACCGACACCCAACTCGCCCAACACCCAAACACCCCAACACACAAACTCACCTTGACTCCCAAACTCCCCCGACACCCAATCTCCCCGATTCCCAACTCGCCCAACACCCAAACTTCCCCAACACCCAAACTCACCGACACCCAAACTCCCCCAACACCCAAACTCTCCCCAACACCAAAACTCCCCCAACACCCAAACTCTCCCCAACACCAAAACACCCGACACTCAAACTCACTGACACCCAAACACCCCGACACCCAAACTCCATGACATCCAAACTCCCCGACACCCAAACTCTCCGATTCCCAATTCGCCCAACACCCAAACTCCCCCAACACACAAGCTCACCCCGACTCCCAAACACCCCCGACACCCAAACACCCCGACACACAAACTCACCTTGACTCCCAAACTCCCCCGACACCCAATCTCCCCGATTCCCAACTCGCCCAACACCCAAACTTCCCCAACACCCAAACTCACCGACACCCAAACTCCCCCAACACCCAAACTCTCCCCAACACCAAAACACCCGACACACAAACTCACTGACACCCAAACACCCCGACACCCAAACTCCATGACATCCAAACTCCCCGACACCCAAACTCTCCGATTCCCAATTCGCCCAACACCCAAACACCCCCCAACACACAAGCTCACCCCGACTCCCAAACACCCCCGACACCCAAACTCACCACAACACCCAAACTCACCACAACACCCAAACTCCCCCAAAATGCAAACTCCCTGACACCCAAACTCCCTGACACCCAAACTCACCGCAACACCCAAACTCACCTAAACACACAAACTCACCGACACCCAAACTCCCCGACACCCAAATATACCCGACACCCAACCTCCCCCAACATCCAAACTCACCCCAACACCCAAACTCCCCGACACCCAAACTCACCTGACACCCGAACTCACCCCGACACCCGAACTCACCCCAACACCCAAACACCCCCGGCACCCAAACTCCCCGGAATCCCAAACTCCCCAACACACAAACTCCCCAACACACAAACTCCCCCAACACCCAAACTCACCAAAACACAAACTCACCCGACACCCAAACTCCCCAGAAACCCAAAATCCCCCGACACTCAAACTCCCCGCAATACCCAAACTCTCACAACACCCAAACTCACCCCAACACTCTAACTCTCTAACATCCAAACTCTCCCCAACACCCAAACTCACCCCAACAACCAAACTCACCCCACCATCCAAACATCCCCGGCACCCAAACCCACCGACACCCAACTTGCCAAATACCCAAACTCCCCAACACACAAGCTCACCCTGACTCCCAAACTCCCCCGACACCCAAACATCCCGACACCCAAATTCACACCGACACCCAAACTCACAACACCCAAACTCCCCCAAAATGCAAACTCCCCAACACCCAAACTCCCCCACACCCAAACTCACCAAAACCCAAACACACCCAACACCCAAATACCCCGACACGCAAACTCCATGACATCCAAACTCCCCTACACTCAAACTCCCCGACACCCAACTCGCCCAACACCCAAACTCCCCAACACACAAACTCACTGACACCCAATCTCACCCCAACACCCAAACTCCCCCGCCACCCAAACTCACCAAAACCCAAACTCACCCGACAGAGAGAGCCTATAAAGTGGCCAAGAGCACTGGGAAATCCGAAGATTGGGAAGGCTATAAAAACAAACAGAGGATAACAAAGAGAGAAATAAGGAAGGAGAGGATCAAATATGAAGGCAGGCTAGCCAGTAATATTAGAAATGATAGTAAAAGTTTCTTTCAATACATAAGAAACAAACGACTGGCAAACGTAGACATTGGGCCACTTCAAACTGATGCTGGAAGCCTAGTGATGGGAGATAAGGAAATAGCTGGAGAACTTAATAAGTACTTTGCGTCAGTCTTCACAGTGGAAGACATGAGTAATAAGTTGAAACTTTATTGCTGGAACAGCACAGCAGGTCAGGCAGCATCCAGGGAACAGGAGATTCGACGTTTCGGGCACAGGCCCTTCTTCAGGAATTCGACGTTTCGGGCACAGGCCCTTCTTCAGGATGCTGCCTGACCTGCTGTGCTGTTCCAGCAATAAAGTTTCAACTTTGATCTCCAGCATCTGCAGACCTCACTTTCTCCTCGAAGACATGAGTAATAGCCCCACAATTAAAGGGAGTCAGGAGGCTGAGTTGAGTATGGTTGCCATTGCAAAAGAGAAAGTGCTAGAAAAGCTAAAAGGTCTTAAAATTGATAAATCTCCTGGCCCTGATGGGTTACATCCTCGAGTTCTGAGGGAGGTGGCTGAGGAAATAGCGGAGGCGTTGGTTGAGATCTTTCAAAAGTCACTGGAGTCCGGGAAAGTCCCAGATGATTGGAAGATCGCTGTTGTAACCCCCTTGTTCAAGAAAGGATCAAGGCAAAAGATGGAAAATTATAGGCCAATTAGCCTAACCTCGGTTGTTGGTAAAATTCTAGAAAACATCATTAAGGATGAGGTTTCTAAATTCTTGGAAGAGCAGGGTCGGATTAGAACAAGTTAAAATGGATTTAGTAAGGGGAGGTCGTGCCTGACAAACCTGTTGGAGTTCTTTGAAGAGGTGACAAGTAGGTTAGACCAGGGAAACCCAGTGGATGTGGTCTACCTAGACTCTCAAAAGGCCTTTGATAAGGTGCCACACGGGAGGCTGCTGAGCAAGGTGAGGGCCCATGGTGTTCGAGGTGAGCTACTGGTATGGATTGAGGATTGGCTGTCTGACAGGAGGCAGAGAGTTGGGATAAAAGGTTCTTTTTCGGAATGGCAGCCAGTGACAAGCGGTGTCCCTCAGGGTTCAGTGTTGGGGTCGCAGCTGTTCACATTATATATTAATGATCTGGATGAAGGGACTGGGGGCATTCTAGCGAAGTTTGCCAACGATACAAAGTTAGGTGGACAGGCAGGTAGTACTGAGGAAGTGGGGAGGCTGCAGAAGGATCTAGACAGTTTGGGAGAGTGGTCCAGGAAATGGCTGATAGAATTCAATGTGAGCAAATGCGAGGTCTTGCACTTTGGAAAAAAGAATACAAGCATGGACTACTTTCTAAACGGTGAGAAAATTCGTAAAGCCAAACTACAGAGGGATCTGGGAGTGCTACTTGAGGATTCTCTAAAGGTTAACATGCAGATTGAGTCCGTGATTAAGAAAGCGAATGCAATGTTGTCAATTATCTCAAGAGGGTTGGAATATAAAAGCACCGTTGTGCTACTGAGACTTTATAAAGCTCTGGTTAGGCCCCATTTGGAGTACTGTGTCCAGTTTTGGTCCCCACACCTCAGGAAGGACATACTGGCACTGGAACGTGTCCAGCGGAGATTCACATGGATGATCCCTGGAATGGTAGGTCTAACATATGAGGAACGGCTGAGGATCCTGGGATTGTATTCATTGGAGTTTAGAAGATTAAGGGGAGATCTAATAGAAACTTACAAGATAATACATGGCTTGGAGAGGGTGAGGGCCCATGGTATTCGAGGTTACCAAACTCCCTGACACCCAACTCGCCCAACACCCAAACTTCCCCAACAGACTAACTCACCCCGACTCCCAAACTCCCCCGACACCCAAACACCCCGACACACAAACTCACCCAACACCCAACCTCCCCCAACACCCAAACTCACCCCAACACCCAAACTCACCGACACCCAATCTCCCCCAACAGGAAATTTCCCCGACACCCAAATTCCCCGACACCCAAACTCACCGCAACAGCCAAACTCCACGACACACAATCTCCCCCAACAACCCAAACTCACCCCAACACCCAAACACCCCCGGCACCTAAACTCAACGACACCCAAACTCCCCGACACCCAAACTCCCCCCAACACCCAAATTCTCGCAACACCCAAACTCACCACATCTCCCAAACTCCCTGACACCCAAACTCTCCCCAACACCCAAACTCGCCCCAACACCCAAACTCATCCCAAAACCCAAACTCCCCCAACACCCAAACTCCCAGACACCCAAACTCACCAACAACAACCAAACTCCCCCAACACCCAAACTCCCTGACACCCAAACTCCCCGGACTCCCAAACTCCTCCGAGACCCTAACTCCCCACAACACCCAAACTCCCACAACACCCGAAGTCACCCCAACACCCAAACTCCCCCAACACCCAAACGCCCCGACACCCAAACTCACCAAAACCTAAACTCACCCGACACTCAAACTCCCCGACACCCAATCTCACCTGACACCCAAACTCACCCCAACACCCAAACTCACCTGACACCCAAACTCACCCCAACACCAAACTCACCCCAACACCCAAATACCCCCAACACTCAAACTCACCCCAACACGCAAACACCCCCGGCACCTAAACTCAACGACACCCAAACTCCCCGACACCCAAACTCCCCCCAACACCCAAATTCTCGCAACACCCAAACTCACCACATCTCCCAAACTCCCTGACACCCAAACTCTCCCCAACACCCAAACTCACCCCAACACCCAAACTCCACGACTCCCAAACTCCCCAACTCCCAAACTCCCCAACATACTAACTCCCCGACACCCAAACTCACCAACACCCAAACTCCCCTGACACCCAAACTCACCAAAACCCTAACCCATCTGACACCCAAGCACCCCAACACCCAAACTTCCCGACACCCAAACTCACCAAAACCCAAACTCACCAAAACCCAAACTCACCTGACACCCAAACACCCTGACACCCAAACACCCTGACACCCAAACACCCTGACACCTAAACTCCCCGACACCCAAACTCACACCGACACCCAAACTCACCCCAACACCCAAACTCCCCCAATTCGCAAACTCCCCGACACCCAAACTCCCCGACGCCCAACCCCCCCGAAACACAAACATCCCCGACACCCAAACTCCCCGACACCCAAACTCACCGACACCCAAACTCACCCGACACCCAAACTCCCCCGACACCCAAACTCCCCGACACCCAAACTCACCGACACCCAAACTCACCCGACACCCAAACTCCCCTGACACCCAAACTCCACGACAACCAATCTCCCCCAGCACCCAAATTCTCGAAACCACGAAACTCACCACATCTCCCAAACTCCCTGACACCCAAACTCCCTCAAAATCCAAACTCCCCAACACCCAAACTCCCCGACGCCCAACCCCCCCCGACACACAAACATCCCCGACACCCAAACTCCCCGACACCCAAACTCACCGACACCCAATCTCCCCCAACAACCCAAACTCACCCCAACACCCAAACACCCCCGGCACCTAAACTCAACGACACCCAAACTCACACCGACACCCAAACTCACCCCAACACCCAAACTCCCCCAATTCGCAAACTCCCCGACACCCAAACTCCCCGACGCCCAACCCCCCCGAAACACAAACATCCCCGACACCCAAACTCCCCGACACCCAAACTCACCGACACCCAAACTCACCCGACACCCAAACTCCCCTGACACCCAAACTCCACGACAACCAATCTCCCCCAACACCCAAATTCTCGAAACCACCAAACTCACCACATCTCCCAAACTCCCTGACACCCAAACTCCCTCAAAATCCAAACTCCCCAACACCCAAACTCCCCGACGCCCAACCCCCCCGACACACAAACATCCCCGACACCCAAACTCCCCGACACCCAAACTCACCGACACCCAATCTCCCCCAACAACCCAAACTCACCCCAACACCCAAACACCCCCGGCACCTAAACTCAACGACACCCAAACTCCCCGACACCCAAACTCCCCCCAACACCCAAATTCTCGCAACACCCAAACTCACCACATCTCCCAAACTCCCTGACACCCAAACTCTCCCCAACACCCAAACTCACCCCAACACCCAAACTCCATGACTCCCAAACTCCCCAACTCCCAAACTCCCCAACATACTAACTCCCCGACACCCAAACTCACCAACACCCAAACTCCCCTGACACCCAAACTCACCAAAACCCTAACCCACCTGACACCCAAGCACCCCGACACCCAAACTCCCCGACACCCAAACTCACCAAAACCCAAACTCACCAAAACCCAAACTCACCTGACACCCAAACACCCTGACACCCAAACACCCTGACACTCAAACTCCATGACACCTAAACTCCCCGACACCCAAACTCACACCGACACCCAAACTCACCCCAACACCCAAACTCCCCCAAAACGCAAACTCCCCGACACCCAAACTCCCTCAAAATCCAAACTCCCCAACACACAAACTCCCCGACGCCCAACCCCCCCGACACACAAACATCCCCGACACCCAAACTCCCCGACACCCAAACTTACCGACACCCAAACTCACCCGACATCCAAACCCCCCTGACACCCAAACTCCACAACACCCAATCTCCCCCAACAACCCAAACTACCCGACACCCAAACTCCCCCCAACACCCAAATTCTCGCAACCACCAAATTCATCACATCTCCCAAACTCCCTGACACCCAAACTCTCCCCAACACCCAAACTCGCCCCAACACCCAAACTCATCCCAAAATCCAAACTCCCCCAACACCCACACTCCCTGACACCCAAACTCACCAACAACAACCAAACTCCCCCAACACCCAAACTCCCTGACACCCTAACTCCCTCAAAATCCAAACTCCCCAACACCCAAACTCCCCGACGCCCAACCCCCCCGACACACAAACATCCCCGACACCCAAACTCCCCTGACACCCAAACTCCACGACACCCAATCTCCCCCAACACTCAAACTCACCCCAACACCCAAACACCCCCGGCACCTAAACTCAACGATACCCAAACTCCCCGACACCCAAACTCCCCCCAACACCCAAATTCTCGCAACACCCAAACTCACCACATCTCCCAAACTCCCTGACTCCCAAACTCTCCCCAACACCCAAACTCATCCCAAAACCCAAACTCCCCCAACACCCAAACTCCCAGACACCCAAACTCACCAACAACAACCAAACTCCCCTAACACCCAAACTCCCTGACACCCAAACTCCCCGGACTCCCAAAATCCTCCGAGACCCTAACTCCCCACAACACCCAAACTCCCCCAACACCCAAACGCCCCGACACCCAAACTCCCCGACACCCAAACTCACTCCACACCCAAACTCACCCCAACACCCAAACTCACCCCAACACCCAAATACCCCCAACACTCAAACTCACCCCAACACCCAAACACCCCGGCACCTAAACTCAACGATACCCAAACTCCCCGACACCCAAACTCCCCCCAACACCCAAATTCTCACAACACCCAAACTCACCACATCTCCCAAACTCCCTGACACCCAAACTCTCCCCAACACCCAAACTCACCCCAACACCCAAACTCCACGACTCCCAAACTCCCCAACTACAAACTCCCCAACACACTAATTCCCCGACACCCAAACTCACCAACACCCAAACTCCCCTGACACCCAAACTCACCAAAACCCTAACCCACTTGACACCCAAGCACCCCGACACCCAAACTCACCAAAACCCAAACTCACCAAAACCCAAACTCACCTGACACCTAAACTCCCAGACACCCAAACTCACACTGACACCCAAACTCCCCCAAAACGCAAAATCCCCGACACCCAAACTCCCTCAAAATCCAAACTCCCCAACACACAAACATCCCCGACACCCAAACTCACCGACACCCAAACTCACCGCAACACCCAAACTCCCCCAATTCGCAAACTCCCCGACACCCAAACTCCCCAACACCCAAACTCCCCGACGCCCAACCCCCCCGAAACACAAACATCCCCGACACCCAAACTCCCCGACACCCAAACTCACCGACACCCAAACTCACCCGACACCCAAACCCCCCTGACACCCAAACTCCACAACACCCAATCTCCCCGAACAACCCAAACTCCCCGACACCCAAACTCCCCCAACACCCAAATTCTCGCAACCACCAAACTCACCACATCTCCCAAACTCCCTGACACCCAAACTCTCCCCAACACCCAAACTCGCCCCAACACCCAAACTCGCCCCAACACCCAAACTCCCCCAACACCCAAACTCCCCCAACACCCAAACTCGCCCCAACACCCAAACTCATCCCAAAACCCAAACTCCCCCAACACCCAAACTCCCAGACACCCAAACTCACCAACAACAACCAAACTCCCCCAACACCCAAACTCCCTGACACCCAAACTCCCCGGACTCCCAAACTCCTCCGAGACCCTAACTCCCCACAACACCCAAACTCCCACAACACCCGAAGTCACCCCAACACCCAAACTCCCCCAACACCCAAACGCCCCGACACCCAAACTCACCAAAACCTAAACTCACCCGACACCCAAACTCCCCGACACCCAAACTCACTCCACACCCAAACTCACCCCAACACCCAAACTCACCTGACACCCAAACTCACCCCAACACCCAAACTAACCCCAACACCCAAACTCACCTGACACCCAAATACCCCCAACACTCAAACTCACCCCAACACCCAAACACCCCCGGCACCTAAACTCAACGATACCCAAACTACCCGACACCCAAACTCCCCCCAACACCCAAATTCTCGCAACACCCAAACTCACCACATCTCCCAAACTCCCTGACACCCAAACTCTCCCCAACACCCAAACTCACCCCAACACCCAAACTCCCCTGACTCCCAAACTCCCCAACTCCAATCTCCCCAACACACCAACTTCCCGACACCCAAACTCACCAACACCCAAACTCCCCTGACACCCAAACTCACCAAAACCCTAACCCACCTGACACCCAAGCACCCTGACACCCAAACTCCCCGACACCCAAACTCACCAAAACCCAAACTCACCAAAACCCAAACTCACCTGACACCCAAACACCCTGACACCAAAACACCCTGACACCCAAACTCCATGACACCTAAACTCCCCGACACCCAAACTCACACCGACACCCAAACTCACACTGACACCCAAACTCCCCCAAAACGCAAACTCCCCGACACCCAAACTCCCTCAAAATCCAAACTCCCCAACACCCAAACTCCCCGACGCCCAACCCCCCCGACACACAAACATCCCCGACACCCAAACTCCCCGACACCCAAACTCAGCGACACCCAAACTCACCCCAACACCCAAACTCCCCCAATTCGCGAACTCCCCGACACCCAAACTCCCCAACACCCAAACTCCCCGACGCCCAACCCCCCCGAAACACAAACATCCCCGACACCCAAACTCCCCGACACCCAAACTCAGCGACACCCAAACTCACCCCAACACCCAAACTCCCCCAATTCGCGAACTCCCCGACACCCAAACTCCCCAACACCCAAACTCCCCGACGCCCAACCCCCCCGAAACACAAACATCCCCGACACCCAAACTCCCCGACACCCAAACTCACCGACACCCAAACTCACCCGACACCCAAACCCGCCTGACACCCAAACTCCACAACACCCAATCTCCCCCAACAACCCAAACTCCCCGACACCCAAATTCCCACCAACACCCAAATTCTCGCAACCACCAAACTCACCACATCTCCCAAACTCCCTGACACCCAAACTCTCCCCAACACCCAAACTCGCCCCAACACCCAAACTCGCCCCAACACCCAAACTCCCCCAACACCCAAACTCCCCCAACACCCAAACTCTCCCAACACCCAAACTCATCCCAAAACCCAAACTCCCCCAACACCCAAACTCCCAGACACCCAAACTCACCAACAACAACCAAACTCCCCCAACACCCAAACTCCCTGACACCCAAACTCCCCGGACTCCCAAACTCCTCCGAGACCCTAACTCCCCACAACACCCAAACTCCCACAACACCCGAAGTCACCCCAACACCCAAACTCCCCCAACACCCAAACGCCCCGACACCCAAACTCACCAAAACCTAAACTCACCCGACACCCAAACTCCCCGACACCCAAACTCACTCCACACCCAAACTCACCCCAACACCCAAACTCACCCCAACACCCAAACTCACCTGACACCCAAATACCCCCAACACTCAAACTCACCCCAACACCCAAACACCCCCGGCACCTAAACTCAACGATACCCAAACTACCCGACACCCAAACTCCCCCCAACACCCAAATTCTCGCAACCACCAAACTCACCACATCTCCCAAACTCCCTGACACCCAAACTCTCCCCAACACCCAAACTCAACCCAACACCCAAACTCCACGACTCCCAAACTCCCCAACTCCAATCTCCCCAACACACCAACTCCCCGACACCCAAACTCACCAACACCCAAACTCCCCTGACACCCAAACTCACCAAAACCCTAACCCACCTGATACCCAAGCACCCCGACACCCAAACTCCCCGACACCCAAACTCACCAAAACCCAAACTCACCAAAACCCAAACTCACCTGACACCCAAACACCCTGACACCCAAACACCCTGACACCCAAACTCCATGACACCTAAACTCCCCGACACCCAAACTCACACTGACACCCAAACTCACCCCAACACCCAAACTCTCCCAAAACGCAAACTCCCCGACACCCAAACTCCCTCAAAATCCAAACTCCCCAACACCCAAACTCCCCGACGCCCAACCCCCCCGACACACAAACATCCCCGACACCCAAACTCCCCGACACCCAAACTCCCCGACACCCAAACTCACCGACACCCAAACTCACACCGACACCCAAACTCCCCAACACCCAAACTCCCCGACACCCAAACTCCCCGACACCCAAACTCCCCCCAACACCCAAATTCTCGCAACCACCAAACTCACCACATCTCCCAAACTCCCTGACACCCAAACTCTCCCCAACACCCAAACTCACCCCAACACCCAAACTCCACGACTCCCAAACTCCCCAACTCCAAACTCCCCAACACACTAACTCCCCGACACCCAAACTCACCAATACCCAAACTCCCCTGACACCCAAACTCACCAAAACCCTAACCCACCTGACACCCAAGCACCCCAACACCCAAACTCCACGACACCCAAACTCACCAAAACCCAAACTCACCAAAACCCAAACTCACCTGACACCCAAACACCCTGACACCCAAACTCCATGACACCTAAACTCCCCGACACCCAAACTCACACCGACACCCAAACTCCCAGACACCCAAACTCACCAACAACAACCAAACTCCCCCAACACCCAAACTCCCTGACACCCAAACTCCCTCAAAATCCAAACTCCCCAACACCCAAACTCCCCGACGCCCAACCCCCCCGACACACAAACGTCCCCGACACCCAAACTCACCCCAACAGCCAAACTCCACGACACACAATCTCCCCCAACAACCCAAACTCACCCCAACACCCAAACACCCCCGGCACCTAAACTCAACGACACCCAAACTCCCCGACACCCAAACTCCCCCCAACACCCAAATTCTCGCAACACCCAAACTCACCACATCTCCCAAACTCCCTGACTCCCAAACACTCCCCAACACCCAAAATCATCCCAACACCCAAACTCATCCCAAAACCCAAACTCCCCCAACACCCAAACTCCCAGACACCCAAACTCACCAACAACAACCAAACTCCCCCAACACCCAAACTCCCTGACAACCAAACTCCCCGGACTCCCAAACTCCTCCGAGACCCTAACTCCCCACAACACCCAAACTCCCACAACACCCGAAGTCACCCCAACACCCAAACTCCCACAACACCCAAACTCACCCCAACACCCAAACTCCACGACTCCCAAACTCCCCAACTCCAAACTCCCCAACACACTAACTCCCCAACACCCAAACTCACCAGCACCCAAACTCCCCTGACACCCAAACTCACCAAAACCCTAACCCACCTGACACCCAAGCACCCCGACACCCTAACGCCCCGACACCCAAACTCACCAAAACCCAAACTCACCAAAACCCAAACTCACCTGACACCCAAACACCCTGACACCCAAAAACCCTGACACCCAAACACCTTGACACCCAAACTCCATGACACCTAAACTCCCCGACACCCAAACTCACCCCAACACCCAAACTCCCCCAAAATCCAAACTCCCCAACACCCAAACTCCCCGACGCCCAACCCTCCCGACACACAAACATCCCCGACACCCAAACTCCCCGACACCCAAACTCACCGACACCCAAACTCCCCAACACCCGAACTCCCCGACACCCAAACTCCCACAACACCCAAACTCACCCCAACACCCAAATTGCCTGACACCCAAACTAACTGACACCGAAACTTCCCAATTCCCAACTCGCCCAACTCTCAAACTCACCCGACACCCAAACTCCCCTGACACCCAAACTCACCCCAACACCCAAATTGCCTGACACCCAAACTAACTGACACCGAAACTTCCCAATTCCCAACTCGCCCAACTCTCAAACTCCCCGACACCCAAACGCACCCAACATCCAAACTCCCACAAAACGCAAACTCCACGATACCCAAGCTCACCCCAACAGCCAAACTCCTCAACACCAAAACACCCCCGACACCCAAACTCCCCTGACACACAAACACCCCCGACACCCAAACTCCCCGACGCCCAAACTCCCCCGACACCCAAACACCCCCGACACCCAAACTCCCCAACACCCAAACCCCCAGACACCCAAACTCACCAACAACCAAACTCACTCCAACACCCAAACTCACAGCGAAACCCAAACTCACCAACACCCAAACTCACTCCAACACCCAAACTCATCCCAAAACCCAAACTCCCCCAACACCCAAACTCCCAGACACCCAAACTCACCAACAACAACCAAACTCCCCCAACACCCAAACTCCCCAACACCCAAACTCCCCGGTCTCCCAAACTCCTCTGACACCCTAACTCCCCACAATTGTGGACTCGATAGTTCGGGGCACAGATAGGCGGTTTTGTGGGAACGAGAGAGACTCACGTTTGGTATGTTGCCTCCCAGGTGCAAGGGTACGTGATGTCTCTGATCGTGTTTTCCGGGTCCTTAAGGGGGAGGGGGAGCAGCCCAAAGTCGTGGTCCACATTGGCACCAATGACATAGGTAGGAGGAGCACTGAGGATGTTAGGCAGGCTTTCAGGGAGCTAGGTTGGAAGCTCAAAGTTAGAACGAACAGAGTTGTTGTCTCTGGTTTGTTACCCGTGCCACGTGATAGAGAGTCGAGGAATAGGGAGAGAGAACAGTTAAATGCGTGGCTACAGGGATGGTGCAGGAGGGAGGGATTCCGGTATTTGGATAACTGGGGTTCTTTCTGGGGAAGGTGGGACCTCTATAAACAGGATGGTCTGCACCTGAACCTGAGGGGCACCAGTATCCTTGGGGGGAGGTTTGCTAGTGCTCTTGGGGGTGGTTTAAACTAACTCTGCAGGGGCATGGGAACCCAGACTGTAGCTTTAGGGTGCAGGACCTGGAGTGTAGGGAGGTTAGGAACATGGCATCAATTTCAAAGGAGGGTGCATGTAAACAGGAAAGCGGCTTGAAGTGTGTATACTTCAATGCAAGAAGTATACAAAATAAGGTAGGTGAACTTGCAGCGTGGGTTGGTACCTGGGATTTCGATGTTGTGGCTATTACGGAGACATGGGTAGAACAGGGACAGGATTGGCTGTTGCAGGTTCCAGGGTTTAAATGTTTTAGTAGGGTCAGAGGTGGGGGTAAAAGAGGGGGAGGTGTGGCATTGCTTGTCAAAGATAGTATTACAGCTGTGGAAAGGACGATGGATGAAGACTCGCCATCTGAGGTAGTTTGGGCTGAGGTTAGGAATAGGAAAGGTGAGGTCACCCTGTTAGGAGTTTTTTACAGGCCTCCTAATAGTCCTAGAAATGTAGAAGAAAGGATTGCGAGGATGATTCAAGAGAAGAGTGAAAGTAATAGGGTGGTTGTTATGGGGGACTTTAACTTTCCTGATATTGATTGGGAAAGCTATAGCTCAAGTTCGTTAGATGGGTCAGTGTTTGTCCAATGTGTGCAGGAGGGTTTCCTGACACAATATGTAGATAGGCCAACAAGAGGTGAGGCCATACTGTATTTGGTTCTGGGTAATGAACCAGGCCAGGTGTTAGAATTAGAGGTAGGTGAGCACTTTGGGGACAGTGACCACAATTCGGTGACTTTTACTCTAGTGATGGAGAGGGATAAGTGTGCACTACAGGGCAAGAGTTATAGCTGGGGGCAGGGAAATTATGATGCATGACTTAGGATGTGTGGCTTGGAAAAGTAAGCTTCAAGGCAAGGGAGTAATTGATATGTGGAGCTTGTTCAAGGAGCAACTATTGAGTGTCCTTGATAAGTATGTACCCGTCAGGCAGGGAGGAAAGGGTCGTGTGAGGGAGCCGTGGTTTAATAAGGAATTGGAATCCCTTGTTAAAGGGAAGAGGGCGGTCTATGTAAAGATGAGGCGTGAAGGTTCAATTGGGGCGATTGAGAGTTATAAGGTAGCCAGGAAGGACCTGAAGAGAGAGCTAAGAGCAGCAAGGAGGGGACATGAAAGGTCCTTAGTTGGTAGGATTAGGGAAAACCCTAAGGCTTTCTATAGGTATGTCAGGAATAAAAGAATGACTAGGGTAGGAATAAGTCCAGTCAAGGATAGTAGTGGGAAGTTGCGTGTGGAGGCTGAAGAGATTGGGGATACACTGAATGAATACTTTTCGTCAGTATTCAATCAGGAACAGGACATTGTTGTCAATGTGAATACTGAGTCACAATTAAGTAGAATGGATGGCTTTGAGGTATGTAGAGAAGAGGTGTTGGAAATTCTGGAAAGGGTGAAAATAGATAAGTCCCCTGGGCCTGATGGCATTTATTCTAGGATTCTCTGGGAAGCAAGGGAGGAGATTGCAGAGCCATTGGCCTTGATTTTTATGTCTTCGTTGTCTACAGGAGTAGTGCCAGAAGATTGGAGGCTAGCAAATGTGGTTCCCTTGTTCAAGAAGGGGAGTAGGGATAACCCTCGTAACTATAGGCCGGTGAGTCTCACTTCTGTTGTGGGCAAAATCTTAGAGAGAATTGTAAGGGATAGGACTATGAACATCTGGATAGGAATAATGTGATCAAGGATAGTCAGCATGGTTTTGTGAAGGGCAGGTCGTGCCTCACAAACCTTATTGAATTCTTTGAGAAGGTGACTAAGGAGGTGGACGAGGGGAAAGCGGTAGATGTGGGTGGTGTATATGGATTTTAGTAAGGTGTTTGATAAGGTTCCCCATGGTAGACTACTGCAAAAAATACGGAGGTATGGCATTGAGGGTGAGTTGGAGGTTTGGATTAGGAGTTGGCTGGCTGGAAGAAGACAGAGGGTAGTAGTTGATGGCAAAGGTTCATCTTGGAGTGCCGTCACTAGCGGTGTTC
Source organism: Chiloscyllium plagiosum (assembly GCF_037043375.1). NCBI lineage: Eukaryota > Metazoa > Chordata > Chondrichthyes > Orectolobiformes > Hemiscylliidae > Chiloscyllium > Chiloscyllium plagiosum. Next base: position 1,347,223 of record NW_028270141.1, on the reverse strand, counting down.
CGCAAGGATCTGTTTTGGGACCATTGCTGTTTGTCATTTTTATAAATGACCTGGAGGAGGGGTTAGAAGGTTGGGTGAGCAAGTTTGCGGATGATACGAAAGTCGGAGGAGTTGTAGACAGTGAGGAAGGATATGGCAGGTTACAGCGGGATATAGATAAGCTGCAGAACTGGGCAGAAAGGTGGCAAATGGAGTTCAACGTAGCTAAGTGTGAGGTGATTCACTTTGGTAAGAGTAATAAAAAGATGGGGTACTGGGCTAATGGTCGGATACTTGGTAGTGTGGATGAGCAGAGGGATCTTGGTGTCCATGTACACAGATCTTTGAAAGTTGCCACCCAGGTAAATAGTGCGGTGAAGAAGGCATATGGCGTACTGGCTTTTATTGGTAGAGGAATTGAGTTCCGGAGTACGGAGGTCATGTTGCAGTTGTATAAGACTCTGGTGCGGCCGCATCTGGAGTATTGTGTGCAGTTTTGGTCGCCATATTATAGGAAAGATGTGGAGGCACTGGAACGGGTGCAGAGGAGGTTTACCAGGATGTTGCCTGGTATGGTAGAAAGATCATATGAGGAAAGGCTGAGGCACTTGGGGTTGTTTTCATTGGAGAAAAGAAGGTTTAGGGGTGACTTGATAGAGGTGTATAAGATGATTAGGGGTTTAGATAGGGTCGACAGTGAGAATCTTTTTCCACGTATGGAGTCAGCTATTACAAGGGGGCATTGCTTTAAATTAAGGGGGGGTAGGTATAGGACAGATGTTAGGGGTAGGTTCTTTACTCAGCGAGTCGTGAGTTCATGGAATGCCCTGCCAGTAGCAGTGGTGGACTCTCCCTCATTATGGGCATTTAAGCAGGCATTGGATAGGCATATGGAGGATAGTGGGCTAGTGTAGGTTAGGTGGGCTTGGATCGGCGCAACATCGAGGGCCGAAGGGCCTGTACTGCGCTGTATTCTTCTATGTTCTATGTTCTATGTAACGCCCAAACTCCCACAACACCCGAGGTCACCCCAACACCCAAACTCCCCCAACACCCAAACGTCCCGACACCCAAACTCCCCAACACCCGAACTCCCCGACACCCAAACTCCCACAACACCCAAACTCACCCCAACACCAAAACACCCCAACACCCAAACTGCCGACACCCAAACTAACTGACACCGAAACCTCCCAATTCCCAACTCGCCCAACACTCAAACTCCCCGACATCCAAATTCACACCAACACCCAAGCTCACCCCAACAGCCAAACTCCTCAATACCAAAACACCCCCAACACCCAAACTCCCCCAACACTCAAACCCAAGTGACACCCAAACACTCCCGACACCCAAACACCGCCAACACCCAAAGACCCCGACACCCAAACTCCATGACATACAAACTCCCTGACACCGAAACTCCCCGATTCCAAACTCGCCCAAACACCCAAACACCCCTGACACCCAAACTCAAACTGACACCCAAACTCACCCCAACACCCAAACTCACCCGACACCCAAACTCACTGACACCCAAACTCACCCCAACACCCAAACTCTCCCCAACACCCAAACTCTCCCCAACACCCAAACTCACCCCAACACCCAAACTCACTGACACCCAAACTCACTGACACCCCAACACCCCGACACCCAAACTCCATGACATCCAAACTCCCCGACACCCAAACTCACACCGACACCCAAACTCACCACAACGCCCAAACACCCTCAAAATGCAAACTCCCCAACACCCAAACTCACCGACACCCAAACTCCCCTGACACCCGAACTCACCTGACACTCAAGCACCCCGACACCCAAACTCCATGACACCCAAACTACCCGACACCCAAAACACACACCCTCCCAAACTCACCCCAACACCCAAACTCCCCCAAAAAGCAAACTCCTAGACACCCAAACCCCCTCAAAATCCAAACTCCCCAACACCCAAACTCCCCCGACACACAAACACCCCCGACTCCCAAACTCCCCCGACACCAAAACTCCCCTGACACCTAAACTCCCTGACACCCAAACTCCCCGACAACCAAACTCCCCAACACCCAAACACCCCAACACCCAAACTCCCAGACACCCAAACTCACCAACATCCAAACTCCCAGACACCCAAACTCACCAACATCCAAACTCACTCCAACACCCAAACTCACAGCGAAACCCAAACTCACCAACACCCAAACTCACCCCAACACCCAAACTCATCCCAAAACCCAAACTCCCCCAACACCCAAACGCCCCGACACCCAAAGTCACCAACAACCAAACTCCCCCAACACCCAAACTCCCCGACACCCAAACTCCCCGGACTCCCAAACTCCTCCGATACCCTAACTCCCCACAACACCCAAACTCCCACAACACCCGAAGTCACCCCAACACCCAAACTCCCCCAACACCCAAACGCCCCGACACCCAAACTCACCAAAACCCAAACTCACCCGACACCCAAACTCACCAAAACCCAAACTCCCCCAACACCCAAACGCCCCGGCACCCAAACTCACCAAAACCCAAACTCACCCGACACCCAAACTCACCTGACACTCAAACTCACTTGACACCCAAACTCACCCAAAACCCAAACACCCCAACACCCAAACTCACCACAACACCCAAACTCACCGAAACCAAAACTCCCCGACACCCAAACTCCCCTACACCCAAAGCCACCAACACCCAAACTCCCCCAAGACCCAAACTCATCAAAAACCAAACTCACCCAACATCCAAACACCCCAACACCCAAACTCACCTGACAACCAAACTCACCCCAAAACCCAAACACCCCCAACACCCAAACTCACTGACACCCAAACTCTCCGACACCCAAACTCCCGGACTCCCAAACTCCTCCGACACCCTAACTCCCCCCAACACCCAAACTCCCACAACACCCGAAGTCACCCCAACACCCAAACTCCCCCAACAACCAAACTCTCCCCAACACTCAAACTCACCCAACACCAAAACTCCCCGACACCCAAACTCACCGACACCCAAACTTACTGACACCCAAACTCCCCCAAGACCCAAACTCACCCAAAACCCAAACAACCCAACACGCAAACTCACCACAACACCCAAACTCCCCGACACCCAAACTCCCCGACACCCAAACTCACCGACACCCAAATGCCCCCAAGACCCAAACTCATCAAAAACCAAACTCACCTGACACCCCAACACCCCAACACCCAAACTCACCCAACACCCAAACTCACCTGACAATGAAACTCACCCCAAAACCCAAACACACCCAACACCCATACTCACCCTAACACCCAAACACCCCCGACCCCAAACTCCCCGACACCCAAACACCCCGGACTCCCAAACTCCTCCAGCATTCAAACTCCCCCAACACCCAAACTCCCCCAACACCCAAACTCTCCCAAACACCCAAACTCACCCAAACTCCCCGACATCCAAACTCCCCGACACCCAAACTCACCCCAACACCCAAACTCACCAAAACCCAAACTCACCCGACACCCAAACTCCCCGACACCCAAACACCCCCGACACCCAAACTCCCCGACACCCAAACTCCCCGACACCCAAACTCACCCCAACACCCAAACTCACCCCAACACCCAAACTCCATGACACCCAAATTCACCCCAACACCCAAACTCCCCGACACCCAAACTCCCCCGACACCCAAACGCACCCCGACTCCCAAATTCCCTCGACACCCAAACACCCCGACACCCAAACTCACCCCGATACCCAAACTCCCCCAAAATCCAAACTCCCCCGGCACCCAAACACTCCCCGATGCCCAAACTCCCCCGACACCCAAACTCCCCCGACACCCAAACTCCCAGGACACCCAAAGTCCCTGACACCCAACCTCCCCCCAACACCCAGACTCCCAGACACCCAAATTCTCCGACACCCAAACTCACACCAACACCCAAACTCACCCCAACAACCATACTCCCCCAAAACGCAAACTCCCCGACACCCAAGCTCACCACAACACCCAACTTCCCCGACACCCAAACTCCCCGACACCCAAACTCACCCCAACACCCATACTCCCCCAAAATGCAAACTCCCCAACACCCAAACTCACCCAATACCCAAACTACCCCAAAACGCAAACTCCCTGACACCCAAACTCACCCAACACCCAACTTCCCCGACACCCAAACTCCCCGACACCCAAACTCCCCGACACCCAAACTCCCCGACACCCAACGCCCCCAACACCCAAACTCACTCCAACACCCAGCTCCCTGACACCCAAACTCCCCAAAACCCAAACTCACCGACATGCAAACTCACCGACACCCAAACTACCCCGACACCCAAACTCACCCGACAACCAAACACCCCGAACTCCCAAACACCCCCAACACCGAAACTCACTCCAACACCCAAACTCTCCCGAAACCCAAACACCCCCAACACCCAAACTCACCCCAACCCCCAAACTCCCGACATCCAAACTCCCCCAACACCCAAACACCCCGACACTCAAACACCCCGACACCCAAACTCACCCGACACCCAAATCACCGACACCCAAACTCCCCTGACACCCAAACTCCCCCGACACACAAACTCACCCTAACACCCAAACACCTCAACACCCCAACACCCAAACACCCCAACACCCAAAATCCCCCGACACGCAAACACCCCGACACCCAAACTCCCCCAACACCCAAACACCCCAACACCCAACACCCCCAACATCCAAACTCCAAGAGGCGGCACGGTGGTTAGCACTGCTGTCTCACAGCTCCAGAGACCTGGGTTCAATTCCTAGCTTGGTTAACTCTCTGTGTGGAGTTTTCACATTCTCCCCGTGTCTGTGTGGGTTTCCTCCGCATTCTCCGGTTTCCTCCCACAGTCCAAAGATGTGCAGGTCAGGTGAATTGGCCATGCTAAATTGCCCATAGTGTTAGGTGAAGGGGTAAATGTAGGGGAATGGGTCTGGGTGGGTTGCTCTTCGGAGGGTCGGTGTGGACTTGTTGGGCCGAAGGGCCTGTTTCCACACTGTAAGTAATCTAATCTAAAATCCCCCAACACCCAAACTCTCCCCAACCCCATTCCCCAATTCCTGAGTTCTCTCCCCAACCCCTAGCTAAACTCTGTGCCTACACCATTCAACTGAACTTCCCGCACCATCCCAGATGGAATTGAGCTCAGGTCCCTGGTGCTGTGAGGCAGCAATGCTCTGTCCCAGGGTCCCAAATCCACCCTCCCCCACCACGTTATGATGATTTCACCCTCTCCAACATTCCCCCAGACACCCCGAGCCCCCAAAATATCTGCCCCAGACAGCAGACTGCTCCATCCAACCTTAAATCCCTGATTACCGGACCCCCTTTACACTTTCACCAACCGAGAGTGATAAGGGCATGGAATGCCCTACCTGCTAATGTCGTCAACTCAGCCACATTAGGGAGATTTAAACAATCCTTGGATAAACACATGGATGTTTTTGGGATAGTGTAGGGGGACGAGCTGAGAATAGTTCACAGGTTGGCACAACATCAAGGGCCGAAGGGCCTGTTCTGCGCTGTATTGTTCTATGTTCTATGTTCTATCTGCCACCTGTTCCCCTCACCCATCAACTTACTGCCACACTCACCCTGACCCACCCCTCTGAACTGCTAACCCCATCAAATTGGCATCGACACTCACCTGACTTTTACTCTAACCCCTCACCCATTTACCTGCCAATCTATCCAGGTGGTTTCACATTTTTAACAAACCTAATAGACATTTACAAAATTAATTGTTTTTATTTATAAATTTTTTTGTTTCATTTCCAGATCAAATTGTGTTTTGAATTCAGTGTTTTGTTAGATTGTGAAAAGCCTCATTGTTTCTAGTGGTTTTAAAATGATTCCATTGCAACTGTGAGCTCCTGAGGGTGGATGTTTGTTCATGGCTGGGGAGATGAATGAGGAGGCATGATAGTAACAGAGTGCAATAAAGATCTGAAGTGGCAAGGGGTGAATGAAGTTGAGGAGTGTTGGAGTTGGTGAGGACGTGAGGAGTGAATAGGGCTACAATTGATGTTGAAGTCTGACCTGCTGTTTTGGAAAATCATTTGACCGTTACACACACACACACACACACACACACACACACACACACACACACACACACACACACACACACACACACACACACACACACACACACACACACACACACACACACACACACACACACACACACACACACACACACACACGTTCAGGGCAGCATGGTGGCTCAGTGGTTAACACTGCTGCCTCACAGCACCAGGGTCCCAGGTTTGATTCCAGCCTTGGCTGTCTGTCTGTGTGGAGTTTGCACGTTCTCCCCGTGTCTGCGTGAGGTTCCTCCGGGTGCTCCGGTTTCCTCCCACATTCCAAAGATGCGCAGTTAGGTGAAGTGGCCACACTAAATTGCCCATAATGCTCAGGGATAAAAACAGGATAATAGTGTAGAGGTATGGGTCTAGGTGGGTTACTCTTCAGAGGGTCGGTGTGGACTTGTTGGGGCCTGCTTCCACACTATAGGGATTCTATGAAATGCACTGTGAACCCAATTTTTGGTTGAAAACACAAAATACCCCAGCAATGTTACACATTGGTGATGTGTGCATTTTGGAATTCACTTGAGGTCAGGCTTTTCTGAGCTCACACAAAAATCCAGGCCCAGTACCCACACAGTACTCCAGATGGGTTTACATCAAACAGAGTACAACTGTAACAAGATTTTTTTATGCCTGAACTCTCTAGGCCCCTTGCAATCAAGACCAATATGTCATTTGCTTCCATTGCCTTCTGTTCCTGGATGTTAACTTGCTACCATCTCTGAACACTAATATTTACAAGTTTCACACCTTTAAAAACATTCTGTTTTTCGATTCTGATGAGCAAAGTCAATAACCTCATACTTCCTCACATTATACTCCATCTGTCATCTTGTTCCCCACTCACTTAACCCATTTGTATATTTTTTTCAGGCTCTTGGTCGTCTTCTTACAACTTGCATTTTGACTTTACTTCGTAATGTCAGCAAGTTTACATTTATTACTCTCCATTTCTGAGTCTAGGTCAATAAAATGGACTATTAATAGCTCAGACTTCAACAATGATAGTTATCACACCTCACGACTCAGACTGCCAACTTGAAAATATCTCATTTACACTCACTCTTTGCTTTCTGTCAATAACCAAGTTAAAAATCACACCACACCAGGTTATAGTCCAACAGGTTTAATTGGAAGCACTAGCTTTCGGAGCAACGCTCCTTCATCAGGTGATTGTGGAGGACACAATTGTAAGGCACAGAATTTATAACAAAAATTTACAGTGTGATGTAACTGAAATTATACATTGAAAAATACCTTGGTTGTTTGTTGAGTCTCTCATCTGTTCGAATATCATGATAGTTTCACTTCTTTCATACGTAAATCACAAAACGTTTTTTAAAAGTTAAATACTCAGGTTAACTGTAACAATTGGTGTCAACCAGACAACATGTTGAAGGTGTTAGCCCCCTGTGTTCCCTGTCTGTGCCATAATGTTTAAACTGATTCTAATCTAAAAAGTGAATTAACAGAGTCTTACATGGATTCATGCAAGACGTGTGCGATTGTGGACATAGATACCACTATTACGCGTGAGGACACCTCCCACCTTGTACATGGCAGGTACTCATGTGACTCAGCCAATATTGTCTATCTTATACGTTGCAGGCAAGGATGCCATGAGGCATGGGACATTGGGGAAACTGAGCAAAGGCTACGACAACAGATGAATGGGCACCGCACAACAATCAACAGACAGGAGGGTTCCCTCCCAGTTGGGGAACACTTCAGCGGTCCAGGATATTCGACCTTGGACTTTTGGGTGACCATCCTCCAAGGTGGACTTCGGGACAGGCAGCAGCGAAAAGTGGCTGAGCAGAGGCTGATAGCTAAGTTCGGTACCCATAGGGAGGGCCTCAACCGGGACCTTGGGTTCATGTCACATTACAGGTGATCACCATTGCACTATACACACACACACACACACACACTTTGGGGCCAGCAGATTTTCCTATCGGAAAGATGTTCAAAGAGTTCAGAAAAGATTTACAAGGATGCTGCCAGGGTTGGAGGATTTGAGCTATGGAGAGAGGCTGAACAGGCTGGGGCTGTTTTCCCTGGAGCGTCGGAGGCTGAGGGGTAACCTTATAGACATTTACAAAATTATGAGGGGCATGGATAGGATGAATAGGCAAAGTCTTTTCCTTGGGATTGGTGAGTCCATAACTAGAGGGCATAGGGGGTTTAGGGTGAGAAGGGGAAGATATAAAAGAGACTTAAGGGGCAACTTTTTCACGCAGAGGGTGGTATGTGTATGGAATGAGCTGCTAGGGAAGTGGTGGAGGCTGGTACAATTGCAACATTTAAGAGGCATTTGGATGGGTATATGAATAGGAAGGGTTTGGAGGGATATGGGCCGGGTGCTGGCAGGTGGGACTGGATTGGGTTGGAATATCTGGTCGGCATGGACAGATTGGACCAAAGGGTCTGTTTCCATGCTGTACATCTCTATGACTCTATACACACACACATACAGACACACACACACAAACACACACACACACACACATGCGCTCCTTTACACACACAGACACACGAATACACAGACATGCACACAGACACTCACACACACTCCTACAGACACACACACTCCCACACTCACACATGCACCCTCTCACAGACTTAGACCACTTTATACTCATACACATACTCTCTCACAGACACTTACAACCCCCCACCCCAGACACACACTTTTTAGATTAGAATCAGTCTAAACATTGTGGCACAGACAGAGAACACAGGGGGCTAACACCTTCAACATATTGCCTGGTTGACACCATTTGTTACAGTTAACCTGAGAATGTAAACTTTTTAAAAAGTTTTGTGATTTACCTACGAAAGAAGTGAAACTATCGTGGTCATTCTAACAGATGAGAGACTTAACAAACAATCAAGGTATTTTTCAATGTACAATTTCAGTTACATCACACTGTAAACTTTTGCTATAAATTTTGTCTCTTACAATTGTGTCCTCCACAACCACCTGATGAAGGAGCGTCGCTCCGAAAGCTAGTGCTTCCAATTAAACCTGTTGGACTGTAACCTGGTGTTGTGTGATTTTTAACTTTGTCCACCCCAGTCCAACTCCAAATCATGTCAATAACCAATTCTCCATACACACAATTTTTTAGCACCAGCTCCAAGAGTCCTCTTCTTGCCTTTTAACCACTTGGACACTATCTAATCAAATAGCTTTTTGAATATAAGTATGCTGCATCAATTGGTTCTCCTTCATCTATTCTACAAAATAAAGAATGAATTTGTAAAGCATAAGACCACAAGACAATAAGTTATTGAAGCAGAAGGGATAGAGGTGAGTGCAATTACAACATTTAAGAGATATTTGGACAGGTGCATGGTGATGAATGGTTAAAAGGGATATGGGCCAAACACAGGCAAATGGAACGACTTCAGTTTCGGAAACTTGGTCAGAATGGATGAGTTGGGCCGAAGGGCCTGTTTCTGTGCTGCATGACTCTATAAGTAGGCCATTCAGCACAGCACTTGCTATGTCATTCAATGAGATCATCGCTGACTAGATAATCCTAAACTCTACTTATTTTCTCATACTGAGCTGAAAATGTGTTGCTGGAAAAGCGCAGCAGGTCAGGCAGCATCCAGGGAACAGGAGAATCGACGTTTCGGGCATAAGCCCTTCTCATACCCCTTACTGATTACAAATCTATCACAGCACTGAATGTAATAACCATAACCTTGACAGCCGTCTGCAGTACAGAATCCTACACCCCCTTCTCTGTTTGAGAAAAAAACAAAAGCTGCTCTATTCTTCCAATCTTCATGCAGGGCCTCACATTTTCTCACATTATATTTCATCTGCAAAGCTGTTGCCCATTCTTTTAATGTGGCGTTTCCCACCACAGACTCTTTGGGACGTCCTCACCACTTGCCTTCCCACCAATTTTTGTGTCATGCAAAATTGTGGCTCAGCGACACATGACTGGATAAAAGATACCATCCTGAAAATGATCCTTTATCCCAATTCACCTGTCTTCTATTAGATAGCCATCTCCATCCAGGTTAATGTACAACAGCTCCAACAACCTGGCTCCATGTCTTACTAAGCAGAATAATGTGTGTTACCCTCAGTAAATATAAACCGATGATATCTTCTCTTTGTCAGGCATGATTCCTTCCCCTTCACGAAGACCTGTTGACTCGACTTCATCATATTGTGTACTTTTAAATACACTTCTATAATATCTCCATAATAGACTCTAACATACACTGCTATAATCACTCTATAATAGACTCTAACATACGCAGTTATAAGATCTCCATAATAGACTCTAACATACGCTGCTATAAGATCTCTATAATAGACTCTAACATACGCGGCTATAACATCTCTATAATGTACTCTAACATATGCTGCTATAATCTCTCCATAATAGACTCTAACATACACTGCTACAATATCTCTATAATACACTTTAACATACGCTGCTATAATATCTCTATTAATGGACTCTAACATATGTTGCTATAACATCTCTATAATAGACTCTAACATATGCTGTTATAACATCTCTATAGTAGACTCTAACATACGCTGCTATAACTTCTCTATAATAGATTCTAACATACGCTGCTATAACTTCTCTATAATGGACTCTAACATACGCTGTTATAACATCTCTATAATAGACTCTAACATACGCTGCTATAATCTCTCCATAATAGACTCAAACATACGTTGCTATAATCTCTCTATAATAGACTCTAACATATGCTGCTATAACATCTCTATAATAGATTCTAACATACGCTGCTATAACATGTCTATAATACACGTTAACATACGCTGCTATAACATCTCTATAATAGACTCTAACATATGCTGCTATAACATCTCTATAATAGACTCTAACATACGCTGCTATAATCTCTCTATATCCCGCTGTAACCTGCCACATCCTTCCTCACTGTCTACAACTCCTCCGACTTTCGTATCATCCGCAAACTTACTCACCCAACCTTCTAACCCCTCCTCTAGGTCATTTATAAAAATGACAAACAACAATGGTCCCAAAACAGATCCTTGCGGAACACCGCTAGTGACGGCACTCCAAGATGAACCTTTGCCATCAACTACTACCCTCTGTCTTCTTCCAGCCAGCCAACTCCTAATCCAAACCGCCAACTCACTCTCAATGCCATACCTCCGTATTTTTTGCAGTAGTCTACCATGGGGAACCTTATCAAACGCCTTACTAAAATCCATATACACCACATCTACTGCTTTCCCCTCGTCAACCTCCTTAGTCACCTTCTCAAAGAATTCAATAAGGTTTGTGAGGCATGACCTGCCCTTCACAAAACCATACTGACTATCCTTGATCACATTATTCCTATCCAGATGTTCATAAATCCTATCCCTTACAATTCTCTCTAAGATTTTGCCCACAACAGAAGTGAGACTCACTGGCCTATAGTTACTAGGGTTATCCCTACTCCCCTTCTTGAACAAGGGAACCACATTTGCTAGCCTCCAATCTTCTGGCACTACTCCTGTAGACAACGAGGACATAAAAATCAAGGCCAATGGCTCTGCAATCTCCTCCCTTGCTTCCCAGAGAATCCTAGGATAAATGCCATCAGGCCCAGGAGACTTATCTATTTTCACCCTTTCCAGAATTTCCAACACCTCTTCTCTACATAACTCAAAGCCATCCATTCTACTTAATTGTGACTCAGTACTCACATTGACAACAATGTCCTGTTCCTGATTGAATACTGACGAAAAGTATTCATTCAGTGTCTCCCGAACATACACTGCTATAATCTCTCTATAATAAACTCTAACATACGCAGTGAAAATATCTCTATAATAGTCTCTAACATACGCTGCTATAATATCTCTATAATACACTTTAACATACGCTGCTATAACATCGACTGTGTTTCTCCTTCCATGGGCGGCACGGTGGCACGGTGGCACAGTGGTTAGCACTGCTGCCTCACAGCGCCTAAGACCTGGGTTCAATTCCTGCCTCAGGCGACTGACTGTGTGGAGTTTGCACGTTCTCCCCGTGTCTGCGTGGGTTTCCTCCGGGTGCTCCGGTTTCCTCCCACAGTCCAAAGATGTGCAGGGTCAGGTGAATTGGCCATGCTAAATTGCCCGTAGTGTTAGGTAAGGGGTAAATGTAGGGGTATGGGTGGGTTTCGCTTCGGCGGGTCGGTGTGGAAGTGTTGGGCCGAAGGGCCTGTTTCCACACAGTACTATAATCTAATCTAATAATCTAATCTAATCTCTATAATAAACTCTAACATATGCTGCTATAACATCTCTATAATAGACTCTAACATACGCTGCTATAATCTCTCTATAATAGACTCTAACATACACTGCTATAACACCTCTATAATAGACTCGAACATACGCTGTTATAACATCTCTATAATAGACTCTAACATACGCTGCTATAATCTCTCTATAATAGACTCAAACATATGCTGTTATAATCTCTCTATAATAGACTCTAACATACACTGCTATAATCTCTCTATAATAGACTCTAACATACGCTGCTATAACATCTCTATAATAGACACTTACATACGCTGCTATAACATTTCAACAATAGACTCTAACATACGCTGCTATAATCTCTCTATAATAGACTCTAACATATGCTGTTATAACATCTCTATAATGGACTCTAACATACGCTGCTATAACATCTGAACAATAGACTCTAACATACGCTGCTATAACATCTCAACAATAGACACTAACATACGCTGCTATAATCTCTCTATAAAAGACTCCAACATACGCTGCTATAATCTCTGTATAATTGACTCTAACATACGCTGTTATAACATTTCTAAAATAGACTCTAACATACACTGCTATATCTTCTCCATAATAGAGTCTAACAAACACTGTTATAACATCTCTATAATAGACTCTAACATACTCTGTTATAACATCTCCATAATAGACTCTAACATGCGCTGCTATAACATCTCTACAATAGACTCTAACATACGCTGCTATAATCTCTCTATAATAGACTCTAACATACGCTGTAATAACATCTCTATAATAGATTCTAACATACGCTGCGATAACATCTCTATAATAGACTCTAACTTACGCTGTTATAATCTCTCTATAATATACTCTAACATACGCTGTTATAATCTCTCTATAATAGACTCTAACATACACTGCTATAATCTCACGATAATAGACTCTAACATACGCTGCTCTAATTTCTCGATAATAGACTCTAACATACGCTACTATAATCTCTCTATAACAAACTCTAACATACGCTGCTATAACATCTCCATAATAGACTCTAACATACGCTGTTATAATTTCTCTAAAATAGAATCTAACATACACTGCTATAATCTCTCTATAATAGACTCTAATATATGCTGCTATAATCTCTCTATAATACACTCTAACATACGCTGCTATAATTTCTCTATAGTAGACTCTAACATACGCTGCTATACCTTCTCTATAATAGACTCTAACATACGCTGCTATACTCTCTCTATAATAGACTCTAACATACGCTGCTGTAATCTATCTATAATAGACTTTAACATACGCTGCTATGACATCTCTATAATAGACTCTAACATACGCTGTTATAATCTCTCTACAATAGACTCTAACATACACTGCTATAATCTCTCCATAATAAACTCTAATAAACTCTGTTATAATCTCTCTATAATAAACTCTAACATATGTTGCTATAACATCTCTATCATAGACTCGAACATACGCTGCCATAACATCTCCACAGTAGACTCTAAAATACGCTGCTATAACATCTCTATAATAGACTCTAACATACACTGCTATAATCTCTCTATAATAAACTCTAACATACGCTGCTTTAACATCTCTATCATAGACTCTAACATAAGATGCTATAATCTCTCTATAATAGACTCTAACATACGCTGCTATAATCTCTCTGAAATAGGCTCTAACATACGCTGTTATAATCTCTCTACAATAGACTCTAACATATGTTGATATAACATCTCTATCATAGACTCTAACATACGCTGCCATAGCATCTCTATAATAGACTAACATACGCTGCTATAATCTCTCTATAACATACTCTAACATACGCTGCTATAACATCGATAATAGACTCTAAAATACACTGCTATAACATCTCTATAATAGACTCTAACATACGCTGCTATAATCTCTCAATAATAGACTCTAACATATGCTGTTATAATCTCTCTATAATAGACTCTAACATACACTGCTAGAATCTCTCTATAATAGACTCTAACATACGCTGCTATAACATCTCTATAATAGACACTTACATACGCTGCTATAACATCTCTATAATAGACACTAACATACGCAGTTATAACATCTCTGTAATAGACTCTAACATACGCTGCTATAACATCTCTATAATAGACTCTAACATACGCTGCTATAATCTCTCTATAATAGACTCTAACATACGCTGCTATAACATCTCTATAATAGAATCTAACATACACTGCTATAATCTCTCTATAATAGACTCTAACATACGCTGCTATAACATCACTCTAATAGACTCTGACATACACTGCTAGAATCTCTCTATAATGGACTCTAACGTCGGCTGTTATAATCTCTCTACAATAGACTCTAACATACACTGCTATAATCTCTCTATAATAGACTCTAACATATGTTGCTATAACATCTCTCAAACAAACTCTGACATACGCTGCTAGAGTATTTCTATCACAGACTCTAACATACGCTGCTATAACATCTCTATAATAGTCTCTAACATTCGCTGCTATAACATCTCTATCATAGACTCTAACATACGCTGCTATAACATCTCTATAGTAGACTCTAACTTACGCTGCTATAATCTCTCTATAATACACTCTAACATACGCCGCTATAACATCTCTATCATAGACTCTAACATACGCTGCTATAACATCTCTATAGTAGACTCTAAAGTACGCTGCTATAATCTCTCTATAATACACTCTAACATACGCCGCTATAATTTCTCTATAGTAGACTCTAACATACGCTGCTATAACTTCTCTATAATAGACTCTAACATACGCTGCTATACTCTCTCTATAATAGACTCTAACATACGCTGCTATAATCTATCTATAATAGACTCTAACATACGCTGCTATGACATCTCTATAATAGACTCTAACATACGCTGTTATAATCTCTCTATAATAGACTCTAACATACACTGCTATAATCTCTCTATAATAAACTCTAATATACTCTGTTATAATCTCTCTATAATAAACTCTAACATATGTTGCTATAACATCTCTATCATAGACTCTAACATACGCTGCCATAACATCTCTATAGTAGACACTAAAATACGCTGCTATAACATCTCTATAATAGACTCTAACATGCGCTGTTATAATCTCTCTATAACAGACTCTAACATACACTGCTGTAACACCTCTATCATAGACTCTAACATACGCTGCCATAACATCTCTATAGTAGACACTAAAATACGCTGTTATAACATCTCTCTAATAGACTCTAACATACGCTGCTATAATCTCCCTATAATAGACTCTAACATATGCTGTTATAATCTCTCTATAATAGACTCTAACATACACTACTAGAATCTCTCTATAATAGACTCTAACATACGCTGCTATAACATCTCTATAATAGACACTTACATACGCTGCTATAACATCTCTATAATAGACACTAACATACGCTGCTATAACATCTCTGTAATAGACTCTAACATACGCATTATAACATCTCTATAATAGACTCTAACATACGCTGTTATAACATCTCTATAATAGATTCTAACATACGCTGCGATAACATCTCTATAATAGACTCTAACATACGCTGTTATAATCTCTGTATAATAGACTGTAACATACGCTGTTATAATCTCTCTATAATAGACACTAACATACGCTGCTATAATCTCTCTATAATAGACACTAACATACGCTGCTATAACATCTCTATAATAGACTCTAACATACTCTGCTATAATATCTCTATAATAGACTCTAACATACACTGCTATAACATCTCTATAATAGACTCTAACATATGCTGCTATAATCTCTCTATAATGGACTCTAACATATGCTGCTACAACGTCTCTATAATAGACTCTAACATACACTGTTGTAACGTCTCTATAATAGACTCTAACATGCGCTGCTATAATATCTCAATAATAGACTTGAACATACTTTGCTATAATCTCTCTATAATAGACTCTAACATACGCTGCTATAACATCTCTATAATAGACTCTTACATACGCTGCGATAACATCTCTATAATAGACTCTAACATACGCTGCTATAATCTCTCTATAATAGACTCTAACATACGCTGCTATAACATCTCAACAATAGACTCTAACATACGCTGCTATAACATCTCTATAATAGACACTAACATATGCTGCTATAATCTCTCTATAATAGACTCCAACATACGCTGCTATAATCTCTGTATAATTGACTCTAACATACGCTGTTATAACATTTCTAAAATAGACTCTAACATACGCTGCTATAACATCTCTATAATAGACTCTGACATACACTGCTAGAATCTCTCTATAATAGACTCTAACGTCGGCTGTTATAATCTCTCTATAATAGACTCTAACATACACTGCTATAATCTCTCTATAATAGACTCTAACATATATTGCTATAACATCTCTCAAACAAACGCTGCTAGAGTATTTCTATCACAGACTCTAACATACGCTGCTATAACATCTCTATAATAGTCTCTAACATTCGCTGCGATAACATCTCTATCATAGACTCTAACATACGCTGCTATAACATCTCTATAGTAGACTCTAACTTACGCTGCTATAATCTCTCTATAACAAACTCTAACATACGCTGCTATAACATCTCTATAATAGACTCTAACATACGCAGTTATAATCTCTCTATAATAGACTCTAACATACGCTGCTATATTCACTCTATAACAAACTCTAACGTACGCTGCTATGACATCTCTATAATACACTCTAACATACGCTGTTATAATCTCTCTGCAATAGATTCTAACATACACTGCGATAATCTCTCTATAATAAACTCTAACATATGCTGCTATAATCTCTCTATAATAGACTCTAACATACGCCGCTATGACTTCTCTATAATAGACTCTAACATACTCTGTTATAATCTCTCTATAATAAACTCTAACAAATGTTGCTATAACATCTCTATCATAGACTCTAACATAAGCTGCTATAATCTCTCTATAATATACTCTAACATATGCTGCTATAACATCTCTACAATAGACTCTAAAATACACTGCTATAACCTCCCTATAATACACTCTAACATACGCTGCTATAATCTCTCTGCAATAGACTCTAACATACGCTGTTCTAATCTCTGTATAATAGACTCTAACATACACTGCTATAACATCTCAACAATAGACTCTAACATACGCTGCTATAACATCTCTACAATAGAATCTAACATACACTGCTATAATCTCTCTATAATAAACTCTAACATACGCTGCTATAACATCTCTATAATAGACTCTAACATATGTTGCTATAATATCTCTATCATAGACTCTAACATACGCTGCCATAACATCTATATTATAGACTCTAACATACGCTGCTATAATCTCTCTATAACATACTCTAACATACGCTGCTATAACATCGATAATAGACTCTAAAATACACTGCTATAACATCTCTATAATAGACTCTAACATACGCTGCTATAATCTCCCTATAATAGACTCTAACATACGCTGCTATAACATCTCTATAATAGACACTTACATACGCTGCTATAACATCTCTATAATAGACACTAACATACGCAGTTATAACATCTCTGTAATAGACTCTAACGTACGCTGCTATAACATCTCTATCATAGACTCTAACATAAACTGCTATAATCTCTCTATAATAGACTTTAACATACGCTGTTATAATCTCTGTATAATAGACTCTAACATACACTGCTATAACATCTCAACAATAGACTCTAACATACGCTGCTATAACATCTTTATAATAGACACTTACATACGCTGCTATAACATCTCTATAATAGACACTAACATACGCAGTTATAACATCTCTGTAATAGACTCTAACGTACGCTGCTATAACATCTCTATCATAGACTCTAACATAAACTGCTATAATCTCTCTATAATAGACTTTAACATACGCTGTTATAATCTCTGTATAATAGACTCTAACATACACTGCTATAACATCTCAACAATAGACTCTAACATACGCTGCTATAACATCTTTATAATAGACACTAACATATGCTGCTATAATCTCTCTATAATAGACTCTAACATACACTGCTAGAATCTCTTTATAATAGACTTTAACATAGGCTGCTCTAATATCTCTATGACAGACTCTAACATACACTGCTATAATCTCTCTATTATAGATTTTAACATACGCTGTTATAACATCTCTATAATAGACTGTAACATAGGCTGCTCTAATATCTCTATCATAGACTCGAACATACGCTGTTATAACATCTCTCTAATAGACTCTAACATACGCTGCCATAATCTCTCTATAATAGACTCTAACATATGCTGTTATAATCTCTCTATAATAGACTCTAACATACACTACTAGAATCTCTCTATAATAGACTCTAACATACGCTGCTATAACATCTCTATAATAGACACTTACATACGCTGCTATAACATCTCTATAATAGACACTAACATACGCTGCTATAACATCTCTGTAATAGACTCTAACATACGCATTATAACATCTCTATAATAGACTCTAACATACGCTGTTATAACATCTCTATAATAGACTCTAACATACTCTGCTATAACAGCTCTATAATAGACTCTAACATACGCTGCTATAACATCTCTATAATAGACTCTAACATATGCTGTTATAATCTCTCTATAATAGACTCTAACATACACTACTAGAATCTCTCTATAATAGACTCTAACATACGCTGCTATAACATCTCTATAATAGACACTTACATACGCTGCTATAACATCTCTATAATAGACACTAACATACGCTGCTATAACATCTCTGTAATAGACTCTAACATACGCATTATAACATCTCTATAATACTCTAACATACGCTGTTATAACATCTCTATAATAGACTCTAACATACTCTGCTATAACATCTCTATAATAGACTCTAACATACGCTGCTATAACATCTCTATAATAGACTCTAACATACGCTGCTATAATATCTCTAAAATAGATTCTAACATACGCTGCAATAACATCTCTATAATAGACTCTAACATACGCTGTTATAATCTCTGTATAATAGACTGTAACATACGCTGTTATAATCTCTCTATAATAGACACTAACATACGCTGCTATAACATCTCTATAATAGACTCTAACATACTCTGCTATAATATCTCTATAATAGACTCTAACATACACTGCTATAACATCTCTATAATAGACTCTAACATATGCTGCTATAATATCTCTATAATAGACTCTAACATACACTGCTATAACATCTCTATAATAGACTCTAACATATGCTGCTATAATCTCTCTATAATGGACTCTAACATATGCTGCTACAACGTCTCTATAATAGACTCTAACATACACTGTTGTAACGTCTCTATAATAGACTCTAACATGCGCTGCTATAATATCTCAATAATAGACTCGCACATACTTTGCTATAATCTCTCTATAATAGACTCTAACATACAGTGCTATAATCTCTCTATAATAGACTCTTACATACGCTGCTATAACATCTCTATAATAGACTCTAACATACGCTGCTATAACATCTCTATAATAGACACTAACATATGCTGCTATAATCTCTCTATAATAGACTCCAACATACGCTGCTATAATCTCTGTATAATTGACTCTAACATACGCTGTTATAACATTTCTAAAATAGTCTCTAACATACGCTGCTATACCATCGCTATAATAGACTCTAACAAATACTGCTATAACATCTCTATAATAGACTCTAACATACGCTGCTATAACATCACTCTAATAGACTCTGACATACACTGCTAGAATCTCTCTATAATAGACTCTAACATACGCTGCTATAACATCTCTATAATAGTCTCTAACATTCGCTGCTATAACATCTCTATCATAGACTCTAACATACGCTGCTATAATCTCTCTATAACAAACTCTAACATACGCTCCTATAACATCTCTATAATAGACTCTAACATACGCAGTTATAATCTCTCTATAATAGACTCTAACATACGCTGCTATATTCACTCTATAACAAACTCTAACGTACGCTGCTATGACATCTCTATAATACACTCTAACATACGCTGTTATAATCTCTCTGCAATAGATTCTAACATACACTGCGATAATCTCTCTATAATAAACTCTAACATATGCTGCTATAATCTCTCTATAATAGACTCTAACATACGCCGCTATGACTTCTCTATAATAGACTCTAACATACTCTGTTATAATCTCTCTATAATAAACTCTAACAAATGTTGCTATAACATCTCTATCATAGACTCTAACATAAGCTGCTATAATCTCTCTATAATATACTCTAACATATGCTGCTATAACATCTCTATAATAGACTCTAAAATACACTGCTATAACCTCCCTATAATAGACTCTAACATACGCTGCTATAATCTCTCTACAATAGAATCTAACATACACTGCTATAATCTCTCTATAATAAACTCTAACATACGCTGTTAAAATCTCTCTATAATAGACTCTAACATACGCTGCTATAACATCTCTATAATAGACACTTACATACGCTGCTATAACATCTCTATAATAGACACTAACATACGCTGCTATAACATCTCTGTAATAGACTCTAACATACGCATTATAACATCTCTATAATAGACTCTAACATACGCTGTTATAACATCTCTATAATAGACTCTAACATACTCTGCTATAACAGCTCTATAATAGACTCTAACATACGCTGCTATAACATCTCTATAATAGACTCTAACATATGCTGTTATAATCTCTCTATAATAGACTCTAACATACACTACTAGAATCTCTCTATAATAGACTCTAACATACGCTGCTATAACATCTCTATAATAGACACTTACATACGCTGCTATAACATCTCTATAATAGACACTAACATACGCTGCTATAACATCTCTGTAATAGACTCTAACATACGCATTATAACATCTCTATAATACTCTAACATACGCTGTTATAACATCTCTATAATAGACTCTAACATACTCTGCTATAACATCTCTATAATAGACTCTAACATACGCTGCTGTAACATCTCTATAATAGACTCTAACATACGCTGCTATAATATCTCTAAAATAGATTCTAACATACGCTGCAATAACATCTCTATAATAGACTCTAACATATGCTGCTATAATATCTCTATAATAGACTCTAACATACACTGCTATAACATCTCTATAATAGACTCTAACATATGCTGCTATAATCTCTCTATAATGGACTCTAACATATGCTGCTACAACGTCTCTATAATAGACTCTAACATACACTGTTGTAACGTCTCTATAATAGACTCTAACATGCGCTGCTATAATATCTCAATAATAGACTCGCACATACTTTGCTATAATCTCTCTATAATAGACTCTAACATACAGTGCTATAATCTCTCTATAATAGACTCTTACATACGCTGCTATAACATCTCTATAATAGACTCTAACATACGCTGCTATAACATCTCTATAATAGACACTAACATATGCTGCTATAATCTCTCTATAATAGACTCCAACATACGCTGCTATAATCTCTGTATAATTGACTCTAACATACGCTGTTATAACATTTCTAAAATAGTCTCTAACATACGCTGCTATACCATCGCTATAATAGACTCTAACAAATACTGCTATAACATCTCTATAATAGACTCTAACATACGCTGCTATAACATCACTCTAATAGACTCTGACATACACTGCTAGAATCTCTCTATAATAGACTCTAACATACGCTGCTATAACATCTCTATAATAGTCTCTAACATTCGCTGCTATAACATCTCTATCATAGACTCTAACATACGCTGCTATAACATCTCTGTAGTAGACTCTAACTTACGCTGCTATAATCTCTCTATAACAAACTCTAACATACGCTCCTATAACATCTCTATAATAGACTCTAACATACGCAGTTATAATCTCTCTATAATAGACTCTAACATACGCTGCTATATTCACTCTATAACAAACTCTAACGTACGCTGCTATGACATCTCTATAATACACTCTAACATACGCTGTTATAATCTCTCTGCAATAGATTCTAACATACACTGCGATAATCTCTCTATAATAAACTCTAACATATGCTGCTATAATCTCTCTATAATAGACTCTAACATACGCCGCTATGACTTCTCTATAATAGACTCTAACATACTCTGTTATAATCTCTCTATAATAAACTCTAACAAATGTTGCTATAACATCTCTATCATAGACTCTAACATAAGCTGCTATAATCTCTCTATAATATACTCTAACATATGCTGCTATAACATCTCTATAATAGACTCTAAAATACACTGCTATAACCTCCCTATAATAGACTCTAACATACGCTGCTATAATCTCTCTACAATAGAATCTAACATACACTGCTATAATCTCTCTATAATAAACTCTAACATACGCTGTTAAAATCTCTCTATAATAGACTCTAACATATGTTGCTATAACATCTCTATCATAGACTCTAACATACGCTGCCATAACATCTATATTATAGACTCTAACATATGCTGCTATAATCTCTCTATAACATACTCTAACATACGCTACTATAACATCGATAATAGACTCTAAAATACACTGCTATAACATCTCTATAATAGACTCTAACATACGCTGCTATAATCTCCCTATAATAGACTCTAACATATGCTGTTATAATCTCTCTATAATAGACTCTAACATACACTGCTAGAATCTCTCTATAATAGACTCTAACATACGCTGCTATAACATCTCTATAATAGACACTTACATACGCTGCTATAACATCTCTATAATAGACACTAACATACGCAGTTATAACATCTCTGTAATAGACTTTAACATACGCTGCTATAACATCTCTATCATAATCTCTAACATACGCTGTTATAATCTCTCTATAATAGACTCTAACATACACTGCTATAATCTCACTATAATGGACTCTAACATACGCTGCTATAATCTCTCTAAAACAAACTCTAAAATCGGCTGCTATTACATCTCTATATAGACTATAACATACGCTGCTATAATCTCTCTATAATAGACTCTCTAACATACGCAGATATAATCTTTCTATAATAGAATCTAACATACACTGCTATAATCTCTCTATAATCGACTAACATATGCTGTTATAATCTCTCTACAATCGACTCTAACATACACTGCTATAATCTCTCTATAATAGACTAACATACACTGCTGTAACATCTCTATAATAGACTCTAACATACGCTGCTATAATCTCTCTATAATACACTCTAACATACGCTGCTATAATCTCTCTACAGTAGACTTTAACATACGCTGCTATGACTTCTCTATAATAGACTCTAACATACTCTGTTATAATCTCTCTATAATAAACTCTAACATATGCTGCTATAACATCTCTATAATAGACTCTAAAATACACTGCTATAACCTCCCGATAATAGACTCTAACATACGCTGCTATAATCTCTCTGCAATAGACTCTAACATACGCTGTTATAATCTCTCTACAATAGAATCTAACATACACTGCTATAATCTCTCTATAATAAACTCTAACATACGCTGTTAAAATCTCTCTATTACAGACTCTAACATATGTTGCTATAACATCTCTGTCATAGACTCTAACATACGCTGCCATAACATCTATATTATAGACTCTAACATACGCTGCTATAATCTCTCTATAACATACTCTAACATACGCTGCTATAACATCGATAATAGACTCTAAAATACACTGCTATAACATCTCTATAATAGAGGAGAAAATGAGGTTTGCAGATGCTGGAGATCAAAGCTGAAACTTTATTGCTGGAACAGCACAGCAGGTCAGGCAGCATCCAGGGAACAGGAGACTCAACGTTTCGGGCACAGGCCCTTCTTCAGGAATGAGCAGAGAGTGTTCAGCAGGAGAAGATAAAAGGTAGGGAGGAGGGACTTGGAGGAGGGGCGTTGGAAATGTGATAGGTGGAAAGAGGTCAAGGTGAGAGTGATAGGTCGGAGTAGGATGGAGGCGGAGAGGTCAAGAAGAAGACTGCAGGTCAGGAAGGCGGTGCCGGGCTGGAGGGATCCGGCTGAGACAAGGTGGGGGGAGGGGGGATGAAGAAACTGGTGAAGTCCAAGTTCATCCCCTGTGGTTGGAGGGTTCCCAGTCGGAAGATAAGACGCTCCTCCTCCGACCGTCGGGTTGTTGTGGTTTGGCGGTGGATCAGTCCAATGACCTGCATATCCTCGGTGGAGTGGGAGGGGGAGTTGAAATGCTGTGCTACAGGTTGGTTGGGTTGGTTCGTCCGGGTGGCCCAGAGGTGCTCTCTGAATCGCTCCGCAAGTAGGCGGCCTGTCTCCCTAATATAGAGGAGGCCACACCGGCTGCAGCGGATGCAGTAGATGATGTGGGTGGAGGTGCAGGTGAATCTGTGGCGGATATGGAAGTTTCCTTTGGGGCCTTGGAGAGAAGTGAGGGGGGAGGTGTGGGCGCAAGTGTTGCACCTCCTGCGGTTGCAAGGGAAGGTGCCGGGAGTGGAGGTTGGGTCGGTGGGGGGTGTGGATCTGACAAGGGAGTCGCGGAGGGAGTGGTCTCTACGGAAAGCTGATAGGGGAGGGGAGGGAAATATATCCTTGGTGATGGGGTCTGTTTGGAGGTGGCGGAAGTGACGGCGGATGATGCGCTGTACATGGAGATTGGTGGGGTGGTAGGTGAGGACCAGTGGGGTTCTGTCCTGGTGGCGGTTGGAGGGGCGGGGCTCAAGGGCGGAGGAGCGGGAAGTGGAGGAGATGCGGTGGAGGGCACCGTCGACCACGTCGGGGGGGAAATTGCGGTCCTTGAAGAAGGAAGCCATCTGTGTTGTACGTATTTTGAACTGGTCCTCCTGGGAGCAGATGCGGCGGAGACGAAGGAATTGGGAGAATGGGATGGCGTTTTTACAGGGGGCAGGATGGGAGGAGGTGTAGTACAGGGGGCAGGATGGGAGGAGGTGTAGACTCCTCCCATCCTGACTCTATAATAGACTCTATAATAGACTCTAACATACGCTGCTATAAACTCTCTATAATAGACTCTAACATACGCTGCTATAACATCTCTATTATAGACTCTAACATAAACTGCTATAATCTCTCTATAATAGACTCTTCCATACGCTGCTATAACATCTCTATAATAGACTCTAACATACACTGCTATAATCTCTCTATAATAGACTCTAACATACGCTGTTATAATCTCTGTATAATAGACTCTAACATACACTGCGATAATCTCTCTATAATAGACTCTAACATTGGCTGTTATAATCTCTCTATAATAGACTCTAACATACACTGCTATAATCTCTCTATAACAGACTCTAACATATGTTGCTATAACATCACTATAACAAACTCTGACATATGCTGCCAGAGCACCTCTATCACAGACTCTAACATACGCTGCTAGAACATCTCTATAATAGTCTCGAACATTCGCTGCTATAACATCTCTATCATAGACTCTAACATACGCTGCTATAACATCTCTATAGTAGACCCTAACATACGCTGCTATAACCTCTCAATAATAGACTCTAACAAACGCTGTTATAATCTCTCTTTCATCGACTCTAACATACGCTGCTGTAACATCTCTATAATAGACTCTAACATACACTGCTATAATCTCTCTATAACAAACTCTAACATATGCTGCTATAACATCTCAATAAAAGACTCTAACATACGCTGCTATAATATCTCTATAATAGATTCTAACATACGCTGCGATAACATCTCTATAATAGACTCTAACATACGCTGTTATAATCTCTGTATAATAGACTCTCACATACACTGCTATAAAATTTCTATAATAGACTCTAACATACACTGCTATAACATCTCGAAAATAGACGCTAACATACGCTGCTGTAATCTCTCTATAACAAACTCTAACATATGCTGCTGTAACATCTCTAGAATAGACACTAACATACACTGCTATAATCTCTATATAATAGACTCTAACATACGCTGTTATAATCTCTCTATAATAGACTCTAACATACACTTCTATAACATCTCTATAATAGACTCTAACATACGCTGCTATAATCTCTCTGTATTAGACTCTAACATACGCAGCTCTAATATCTCTATCATAGACTCTAATATACACTGTTATAATCTCTCTATAATAGACTCTAACGTACGCTGTTATAATCTCTCTATAATAGACTCTAACATACGCTGCAATAACATCTCTATAATGGACTCTAACATACGCTGCTATAATCTCTCTGTATTACACTCTAACATACGCAGCTCTAATATCTCTATCATAGACTCTAATATACACTGTTATAATCTCTCTATAATAGACTCTAACGTACGCTGTTATAATCTCTCTATAATAGACTCTAACATACGCTGCAATAACATCTCTACAATGGACTCTAACATACGCTGCTATAATCTCTCTGTATTACACTCTAACATACGCAGCTCTAATATCTCTATCATAGACTCTAATATACACTGCTATAATCTCTCTATAATAGACTCTAACATACGCTTCTATAACATCTCTATAATAGACTCTAACATACACTGCTAGAATCTCTCTATAATAGACTCTAACATACGCTGTTATAATCTCTGTATAATAGACTCTAACATACACTGCTAGAATCTCTCGATAATAGACTCTAACATAGGCTGTTATAACATCTCTATAATAGACTCTAACATACGCTGCTATAACATCTCCATAATAGACTTCAACATACGCTGCTATAACATCTCTATAATAGACTCTAACATACGCTGCTATAATATCTCTATAATAGATTCTAACATACGCTGCGATAACATCTCTATAATAGACTCTAACATACGCTGTTATAATCTCTGTATAATAGACTGTAACATACGCTGTTATAATCTCTGTATAATAGACTCTAACATACACTGCTATAATCTCTCTATAATAGACTCGAACATACACTGCTATAATCTCTCTATAATAGACTCTAACATATGCTGCTATAACATCTCTATAATAGACTCTAACATACGCTGCTATAACATCTCTATAATAGACTCTAACATACGCTGCTATAATCTCTCTGTATTACACTCTAACATACGCAGCTCTAATATCTCTATCATAGACTCTAATATACACTGCTATAATCTCTCTATAATAGACTCTAACATACGCTTCTATAACATCTCTATAATAGACTCTAACATACACTGCTAGAATCTCTCTATAATAGACTCTAACATACGCTGTTATAATCTCTGTATAATAGACTCTAACATACAATGCTAGAATCTCTCGATAATAGACTCTAACATACGCTGCTATGACATCTCTATAATAGACTCTAACATACGCTGCTATAACATCTCTATAATAGACTCTAACATACGCTGCTATAATCTCTCTATAATAGACCCTAACATATGCTGCTATAATATCTCTATAATAGATTCTAACATACGCTGTTATAATCTCTGTATAATAGACTGTAACATACGCTGTTATAATCTCTGTATAATAGACTCTACCATACACTGCTAGAATCTCTCTATAATAGACTCTAACATAGGCTGCTCTAATATCTCTATGACAGACTCTAACATACACTGCTATAATCTCTCTATAATAGATTTTAACATACGCTGTTATAACATCTCTATAATAGACTGTAACATAGGCTGCTCTAATATCTCTATCATAGACTCGAACATACGCTGTTATAACATCTCTCTAATAGACTCTAACATACGCTGCTATAATCTCCCTATAATAGACTCTAACATATGCTGTTATAATCTCTCTATAATAGACTCTAACATACACTACTAGAATCTCTCTATAATAGACTCTAACATACGCTGCTATAACATCTCTATAATAGACACTTACATACGCTGCTATAACATCTCTATAATAGACTCTAACATACGCTGCTATAACATCTCTGTAATAGACTCTAACATACGCTGCTATAACATCTCTATAATAGACTCTAACATACGCTGTTATAACATCTCTATAATAGACTCTAACATACGCTGCTATAACATCTCTATAATAGACTCTAACATATGCTGCTATAATCTCTCTATAGTGGACTCTAACATACACTACTAGAATCTCTCTATAATAGACTCTAACATACGCTGCTATAACATCTCTATAATAGACTCTAACATACGCTGCTATAACATCTCTATAATAGACACTTACATACGCTGCTATAACATCTCTATCATAGACTCTAACATACGCTGCTATAACATCTCTGTAATAGACTCTAACATACGCTGCTATAACATCTCTGTAATAGACTCTAACATACGCTGCTATAACATCTCTATAATAGACTCTAACATACGCTGCTATAATATCTCTAAAATAGATTCTAACATACGCTGCGATAACATCTCTATAATAGACTCTAACATACGCTGTTATAATCTCTGTATAATAGACTGTAACATACGCTGTTATAATCTCTCTATAATAGACACTAACACACGCTGCTATAACATCTCTATAATAGACTCTAACATACTCTGCTATAATATCTCTATAATAGACTCTAACATACACTGCTATAACATCTCTATAATAGACTCTAACATATGCTGCTATAATCTCTCTATAGTGGACTCTAACATATGCTGCTACAACGTCTCTATAATAGACTCTAACATACACTGTTGTAACGTCTCTATAATAGACTCTAACATGCGCTGCTATAATATCTCAATAATAGACTCGAACATACTTTGCTATAATCTCTCTATAATAGACTCTAACATACGCTGCTATAACATCTCTATAATAGACTCTTACATACGCTGCTATAACATCTCTATAATAGACTCTAACATACGCTGCTATAATCTCTCTATAATAGACTCTAACATACGCTGCTATAACATCTCTATAATAGACTCTAACATACGCTGCTATAATCTCTCTATAATAGACTCTAACATACGCTGCTATAACATCTCTATAATAGACACTAACATATGCTGCTATAATCTCTCTATAATAGACTCTAACATACGCTGCTATAATCTCTCTATAATAGACTCTAACATACGCTGCTATAACATCTCAACAATAGACTCTAACATACGCTGCTATAACATCTCTATAATAGACACTAACATACGCTGCTATAATCTCTGTATAATTGACTCTAACATACGCTGTTATAATCTCTGTATAATAGACTCTAACATACGCTGCTATAACATCTCTATAATAGACTCTAACATACTCTGCTATAATATCTCTATAATAGATTCTAACATACACTGCTACAACATCTCTATAATAGACTCTAACATATGCTGCTATAATATCTCTATAATGGACTCTAACATATGCTGCTACAACATCTCTATAATAGACTCGAACATACACTGTTGTAACGTCTCTATAATAGACTCTAACATGCGCTGCTATAACATCACTATAATAGACTCTAACATACGCTGCTATAATCTCTCTATAATAGACTCTAACATACGCTGCTATAACATCTCAATAATAGACATGAACATACTTTGCTATAATCTCTCTATAATAGACTCTAACATACACTGCTCTAATCTCTCTATAATAGACTCTAACATACGCTGCTATAACATCTCTATAATAGACTCTAACATACGCTGCTATAATCTCTCTATAATAGACTCTAACATACGCTGCTATAACATCTCAACAATAGACTCTAACATACGCTGCTATAACATCTCTATAATAGACACTAACATAAACTGCTATAATCTCTGTATAATTGACTCTAACATACGCTGTTATAACATTTCTAAAATAGACTCTAACATACGCTGTTATACCATCTCTATAATAGACTCTAACAAATACTGCTATAATCTCTCTATAATAGACTCTAACATACGCTGCTATAACATCACTATAATAGACTCTAACATACACTGCTATAATCTCTCTATAATAGACTCTAACATACGCTGTTATAATCTCTCTATAATAGACTCTAACATATGCTGTTATAATCTCTGCATAATATACTCTGACATACACTGCTATAATCTCTCTATAATAGACTCTAACAAACACTGCTATAATCTCTTTATAATAGACTCTAACATATGTTGCTATAACATCTCTATAACAAACTCTGACATACGCTGCTAGAGCATTTCTATCACAGACTCTAACATACGCTGCTATAACATCTCTATAATAGTCTCTAACATACGCTGCTATAACATCTCTATAATAGTCTCTAACATTCGCTGCTATAACATCTCTATCATAGACTCTAACATACACTGCTATAACATCTCTAGAAGAGACTCTAACTTACGCTGCTATAATCTCTCTATAACAAACTCTAACATATGCTGCTATAACATCTCTATAATAGACTCTAACATAGGCTGTTATAACATCTCTATAATAGATTCTAACATATGCTGCGATAACAACTCTATAATAGACTCTAACATACGCTGTTATAATCTCTGTATAATAGACAGTAACATACGCTGTTATAATATCTCTATAATAGACTCTAACATACACTGCTACAACATCTCTATAATAGACTCTAACATATGCTGCTATAATATCTCTATAATGGACTCTAACATACGCTGCTATAACATCTCTATAATAGACTCTTACATACGCTGCTACAACATCTCTATAATAGACTCTAACATACACTGTTGTAACGTCTCTATAATCGACTCTAACATACGCTGCTATAATCTCTCTATAATAGACTCTAACATACGCTGCTATAACATCTCAATAATAGACACGAACATACTTTGCTATAATCTCTCTATAATAGACTCTAACATACACTGCTATAATCTCTCTATAATAGACTCTAACATACGCTGCTATAACATCTCTATAATAGACACTTACATACGCTGCTATAACATCTCTATAATAGACACTAACATACGCTGCTATAACATCTCTGTAATAGACACTAACATACGCATTATAACATCTCTATAATAGACTCTAACATACGCTGCTATAATCTCTCTATAATAGACTCTAACATACGCTGCTATAACATCTCTATAATAGACACTTACATACGCTGCTATAACATCTCTATAATAGACACTAACATACGCTGCTATAACATCTCTGTAATAGACTCTAACATACGCATTATAACATCTCTATAATAGACTCTAACATACGCTGCTATAATCTCTCTATAATAGACTCTAACATACGCTGTTATAACATCTCTATAATAGACTCTAACATACGCTGCTATAATCTCTCTATAATAGACTCTAACATACGCTGCTATAACATCTCAACAATAGACTCTAACATACGCTGCTATAACATCTCTATAATAGACACTAACATACGCTGCTATAATCTCTCTATAATAGACTCCAACATACGCTGCTATAATCTCTGTATAATTGACTCTAACATACGCTGTTATAACATTTCTAAAATAGACTCTAACATACGCTGCTATACCATCTCTATAATAGACTCTAACAAATACTGCTATAACATCTCTATAATAGACTCTAACATACGCTGCTATAACATCACTATAATAGACTCTAACATACACTGCTATAATCTCTCTATAATAGACTCTAACATACGCTGTTATAATCTCTGCATAATATACTCTGACATACACTGCTATAATCTCTCTATAATAGACTCTAACATACACTGCTATAATCTCTATATAATAGACTCTAACATATGTTGCTATAACATCTCTATAACAAACTCTGACATACGCTGCTAGAGCATTTCTATCACAGACTCTAACATACGCTGCTATAACATCTCTATAATAGTCTCTAACATTCGCTGCTATAACATCTCTATCATAGACTCTAACATACGCTGCTATAACATCTCTATAGTAGACTCTAACTTACGCTGCTATAATCTCTCTATAACAAACTCTAACATATGCTGCTATAACATCTCTATAATAGACACTAACATACGCAGTTATAATCTCTCTATAATAGACTCTAACATACGCTGCTATAATCTCTCTATAACAAACTCTAACATACGCATTATAACATCTCTATAATAGACTCTAACATACAATGGTATAATCTCTCTATAATAGACTCTAACATACGCTGCTATAACATCTCTATAATAGACTGTAACATATGCTGTTATAATCTTTCTATAATAGAATCTAACATACACTGCTATAATCTCTCTATAATCGACTAACATATGCTGTTATAATCTCTCTACAATCGACTCTAACATACACTGCTATAATCTCTCTATAATAGACTCTAACATACACTGCTGTAACATCTCTATAATAGACTCTAACATACGCTGCTATAATCTCTCTATAATACACTCTAACATACGCTGCTATAATCTTTCTACAGTAGACTTTAACATACGCTGCTATGACTTCTCTATAATAGACTCTAACATACGCTGTTATAATCTCTCTATAATAAACTCTAACAAATGTTGCAAAAACATCTCTATCATAGACTCTAACATAAACTGCTATAATCTCTCTATAATAGATTCTTCCATACGCTGCTATAACATCTCTATAATAGACTCTAACATACACTGCTATAATCTCTCTATAATAGACTCTAACATACGCTGTTATAATCTCTGTATAATAGACTCTAACATACACTGCGATAATCTCTCTATAATAGACTCTAACATTGGCTGTTATAATATCTCTATAATGGACTCTAACATATGCTGCTACAACATATCTATAATAGACTCTAACATACACTGTTGTAACGTCTCTATAATAGACTCTAACATACGCTGCTATAATCTCTCTATAATAGACTCTAACATACGCTGCTATAACATCTCAATAATAGACACGAACATACTTTGCTATAATCTCTCTATAATAGACTCTAACATACACTGCTATAATCTCTCTATAATAGACTCTAACATACGCTGCTATAACATCTCTATAATAGACTCTAACATACGTTGCTATAATACCTCTAAAATAGGCTCTAACATTTTCCTAATAAGAGACGTTAAGATAGCTGGCCTATAGTTACATGTTTCTGTCCTCCTCTCTTTTTAAAGAAAGGTGATACACAGGCAGGTTTCCAATCCTCTGAGACTGTTCCAGAATCTAAGGATTCCTGGAAGATTGCATCTGGTGCACTCACTACCTCTGCAGCTAGTTCATTTAATATCCTAGGATCTATCCGATTAGGTTTTCCCATTTCATATAAAGAGCATGAGCAACCTTCCAAGGAAGAGATAATATTAACTGGGATGAAAATTGATTGGAGAGATATCATAAGACATGGCTATGTTTGGAGAATTAAACTGCGCAATTGGGGAAGGTCCTTCAGGACCAAATTGGGAGTAACTCTCGAGCAGAAAATGACCAAGACAACGGAATTAATATTATACACCTGTCCAGTTCCCTCCTCCCTCCTCAGTATCCAAGGGCCCGAACACACCTTCCAGGTGAAGCAGCACTTTACCTGCATTTCTCACAATCCAGTCGACTGCATTCACTGCTCACAATGTGGTCTCCTGTACCTTGGGGAAGTGAAGCGTAAACCAGATGGCCGCTTTGCAGAAAGTCTACTTTCTGTATGCAAAAATGACCCTGATCTTCCAGTTGCCTACCACCTCATTTTCCGCTTGGGGACCCTGCAACCTTCCGGACTCAATATTAAGGCACCTTCTCCCATGTCTTTACGCCTAATCTCCCACACGCCAGGCCATGTTATCACATGGTCTTCTATTACACAATACCATTGTCGCTATTAGAAGCTATTCATTCTCCCAGGCTGATTGTCATCCACTCCTTTGTGTGTCCATCTGTTCTTCTCTCTTTTTGGGCTCTATTTCCACCTATTGTTTACTCCTTATCCCCTCCCCCCACCCTACCTTCTGCATAAAAACCATCCTTATATGCTGCCACACTTGCGGAGTTTTTCTAACAAGTTCTGTTTTTGTTTCTGATTTCCAGCATCTGCAGTTCTTTTCTTTTGTTTTGTGAAAGTGATTACTTTATTGGTTTCAACTTTTTAAATGATAATGACCTCCAGAGTGCCAGTTTTCCTCTTATCTTTCCCATCCAGGCATGCTCGCTCTGGCCTGAAAACATTCATATTTGTTGCTACAAGTCAACGATACTACCCCAACGGATCAGAGGTTCAGACTCATTCTTTGCCTTACATATGGGAGCAGGCCACCAGAGTCAGAACAAGTCTGTGGGTAGCTGCCTGTCATCACAGAGTATGGAATCAGATATCAGCAAAAAATGTTGTTAATTATTATCCTGGCATAATATTTATGGCTTTCAGATATTAACAGAGTGGAGATGGATATCTGTTCTGGTCATAATATTTTCTAAAATGACAAACAGTAGAACAGCATGCATGATTGCACCAAGATGGTGTGTTAGATCTGATGGCAGGGTGAAAGAATCAGATACCAAAACACACCACCACACCCTTCTATTGCAGCTTAATATTGTTTGCAAAGAAGTCGAGATGAAAGTGAGGGTTGCAGATGCTGGTGATCAGAGTCGAGAGGGTGGTGCTGGAAAAACACTGCAGGCCAGGCAGCGTCCAAATAGCAGGAGAATTGACGTTTTGGGCATAAGCCCTTCATCAGGAATGAGGCTTGTGGGGCAAGGGGGTGGAGAGATAAATGGGAGGGGGGTGGGGCTGGGGGGAAGGTAGCTGAGAGTGCAATAAGTTGATGGCGGTAGGGGTAAAGGTGATAGGTCGGAGAGGAGGGTGGAGTGGATAGGTGGGAAGGGAAATGGACAGATGGGACAGGTCAAAAGTGCAGTGGCAACTTGGAAGGTTGGATGTGGGATTAGGTGGGGGGGAGGGGAAATGAGGAAATTGGTGAAATCCACATTGATCCCATGTGGTTGGAGGGTCCCGAGGCAGAAGATGAAGCGTTCTTCCTCCAGTCGTTGGGTGCTGAGGGTTTGGCGGTGGAGGAGGCCCAGGACCTGCATGTCCTTAGGGGAGTGGGGAGGGGGAAGTTTAAGTGTTCGCCATGGGGACGGTGGGGTTGGGTGTCCTAGAGACGTTCTTTGAAGGGTTCTGCAAGTAGGTATCCTTCTCCCCAGCGAGAGCTTAACCAGCACTATCCCTCACCTTTTCCTCCGCTACATTGATAACTGAATTAGCGCCACCTCGTGCTCCCACAAGGAGGTTGAACAGTTCATCAACTTCACCAACACATTCCACCACGACCTTAAATTCACCTGGACCATCTCAGACGCCTCCCTCTCCTTCCTGGATCTCTCCATCTTCATCAACTGTGACTGACTCAACACAGACATCTTCTACAAACCCACCAACTCCCACAGCTTCCTGGACTACACCTTCTCCCACCCTACCTCCTGTAAAAGTATCATCCCTTATTCCCAATTCCTCCACTTCCACCCCATCTGTTCCCAGGAGACCAATTCCACCACAGAACACAGCAGATGGTCTCCTTCTTTAAACACTGCAATTTCCCCTCCCACGTGGTTGATGATGCCCTCCAGCACATCTCATCCACTTCCTGCACCTCTGCCCTCGAATCGCAACAAGGACAGAACCCCACCCCACCCCCACCACCCTTGTCACAGATTCATTGGGATGTACAGCATAGAAACAGACCCTTCAGTCCAACCCGTCCATGCTGACCAGATATCCCAACCCAATCTAGTCCCACCTGCCAACACCCGGCCCATATCCCTCCAAACCCTTCCTATTCATATACCCATCCAGATGCCTCTTAAATGTTGCAATTGTACCAGCCTCCACCACTTCCTCTGGCAACTCATTCCATACACGCACCACCCTCTGTGTGAGAAAGTTGCCCTTTAGGACCCTTCCACATCATTCCCCTCTCACCCTAAACCTATGCCCTCTAGTTCTGGACTCCCCCACCCCAGGGAAAAGACTTTGTCTATTTATCCTATCCATGCCCTTCATGGTTTTATAAACCTCTATAAGGTCCCCCCTCAGCCTCCGACGCTCCAGGGAAAACAGCCCCAGCCTGTTCAGCCTCTCCCTATAGCTCAAATCCTCCAAGGAGAAAGTGAGGTCTGCAGATGCTGGAGATCAAAGTTGAAACTTTATTGCTGGAACAGCACAGCAGGTCAGGCAGCATCCAGGGAACAGGAGATTCGACATTTCGGGCACAGGCCCTTCTTCAGGAATGAGCAGAGAGTGTTCAGCAGGAGAAGATAAAAGGTAGGGAGGAGGGACTTGGAGGAGGGGCGTTGGAAATGTGATAGGTGGAAAGAGGTCAAGGTGAGGGTGATAGTTCGGAGTAGGATGGAGGCGGAGAGGTCAAGTCCTCCAACCCTGGCAACATCCTTGTAAATCTTTTCTGAACCCTTTCAAGTTTCACAACATCTTTCCGATAGGAAGGAGACCAGAATTGCACACAATATTCTAACAGTGGCCGAACCAATGTCCTATACAGTTGCAATACCTGCACTCAATACCCTGACCAATAAAGGAAAGCATACCAAATACCTTCTTCACTCTCCTATCTACCTGCGACTCCACTTTCAAGGAGCTAAGAACCTGCACTCCAAAGTCTCTTTGTTCAGTCACACTCCCCAGGACCTTACCATTAAGTGTATAAGTCCTGCTACGATTTGATTTCCCAAAATGCAGCACCTCGCATTTATTGAAATTCCATCTGCCATCCTCAACCCATTGGCCCATCTGATCAAGATCCTGTTGTAATCTGAGGTAACCTTCTTCACTGTCCACTACACATTCAACTTAGTGTCATCTGCAAACTTAACTAAACCTCTTATGGTCATATCCAAATCATTTATATAAACGATGAAAAGTAGTGGCCCCAGCACCAATCCTTGTGGCACTCCACTGGTCACAGGCCTCCAGTCTGAAAAACAACCCTCCACCACCACTCTCTGTCTTCTACCTTTGATCCGGTTCTGTATCTAAATGGCTAGTTCTCCCTGTATTCCATGAGTTTTAACTTTGCTAACCGGCCTCCCATGGGTAACCTTGTCAAACACCTTGCTTAAGTCCATATATACATCATGTCTACCGCTGTGCCCTCATAATCCTCTTTGTTACTTCTTCAAAAAACTCAATCAAGTTTGTGAGACGTGATTTCCCATGGATAAAGCCATGTTGACTATCCCTAATCAATCCTTGGCTTTCCAAATACATGTACATCCTTTCTCTCAGGACTCCCTCCAACAACTTGCCCACCACCGAGGTCAGGCTCACCGGTCTATAGTTCCCTGGCTTGTCCTTACCACCTTTCTTAAACAGTGGCACCACGTTAGCCAATCTCCAATCTTCCGGCACCTAAACTGTGACTATCGATGATACAAATATCTCAGCAAGGGGTCCAGAAATCAGTTCCCTCACTTCCCACAGAGTTCTAGGGTACACCAGATCAGGTCCTGGGGATTTATCCACCTTTATGCGTTTCAAGACATCCAGCACTTCCTCCTCTGTAATATGTACATTTTTCAAGATATCACCATCTATTTCCCCACATTCTGTATCTTCCATGTCCTTTTCCACAGTAAATACTGATGCAAATTACTCGTTTAGTATCTCCCCCATCTCCTGTGGCTCCACACAAAGGCCGCCGTGCTGATCTTTGAGGGGCCCTATTCTCTCCCTAGTTACCCTTTTGTCCTTAATGTATTTGTAAAAACCCTTTGGATTCTCCTTAATTCTATTTGCCAAAGCTTTCTCATGTCCCCTGTTTCCCCTCCTGATTTCCCTCTTAAGTATACTCCTACTGCCTTTATACTCTTCTAAGGATTCACTTGATCTATCCTGACATATGTTTCCTTCTTTTTCTTAACCAAACCCTCAATTTCTTTAGTAATCCAGAATTCCCTACAGCTACCAGCCTTCCCTTTCACTTGAACAGGAATATACAGTTCCTGGATTCTCATTATCACATTTCTGAAGGCTTCCCATTTTCCAACCCTACCCTTACCTGTGAACATCCAGCCACAATCAGCTCCTCCCCTTCCATCCCACCAACCTCCATATACATTGCATCATCCTCCATCACTTCTGCCACCTACAAACGGACGCTACCACCAGAGATATATTTCCCTCCCCAGCCCTGTCCATGTTCTGTAAAGACCATTTCCTCCATGGCTCTCTTGTCAGGTCCATGCACCCCAACAACCCACCCTCCCCTTCTGGCACTTTCCCCTGTCATCACAGGAATTGCAAAACCTGTGCCCACACCTCCCCCCTCACCCCTGTCCAAGGCCCCAGAGGAGCCTTCCACATCCAGCAAGGTTTCACCTGCACTCCCACACACGTCATTTACTGTATCCATTGCTCCCGATGCCATCTCCTCTACATTGGGGAGACAGGACACCTACTTGCAGAACATTTCAGAGAACATCTTCAGGACACCCGCATCAATCAACCCCACCGCCCAATGACCCAACATTTCAACTCCCTCTGTACTCAGCCGAGGACATGCAGGTCCTGAGCCTCCTTTGACGCCGCTCCCTCACCACCCGACGCCTGGAGGAAGAACGTCTCATCTTCCGCCTCGGAACACTTCAACCCCAAGGCATCAATGTGGATTTCATCAGTTTTCTCATTTCCCCTCACCCACCATATCCCAGTTGCAAACCTCCAACTTGGCACCGCCCTCTTGACCTGTCCTACCTGTCAATCTTCCTTCCCACCTATCCACTCCACCCTCCCCTCTGACCTATCACCTTTACGCACCCCCATCCACCTATCACACTCTCAGCTACCTTCCCCCCAGCCCCAACCCCACCCCTCCCATTTATCTCTCCATCCCTGAGGCTCTGTGCCTCATTCCTGAAGAAGGGCTTTGCTCCTTGGAGACTGCCTGTCTTGCTGTGCTTTTCCAGCACCACAGACATCTCGATGATACAAGCGAGATGGATTGGCCAGCAGTGAGACAGCAGAATCAGAATTGGGAATAAAAAATAGTCAGTGAAACTAACTGATTAAACCGAAACGTCGTGCTCTCAGATGGACTGATTACAAGGAGCAATTAAGTAGCGTATTCCAGAGGTGACAGTGAGTTACACATCTGCTGGTTCAGCTGACTTGTACTCAATGAAGAGAGGGAACAGTAAGATGGTAAAAAATGGCACAAACGCAGCCTGGCAACCTTCCTCAGATTCCTCACACTGTCTCTGAAAGACGGCACATATTGTTCCAAGATCCATTACATAATACTTGTCAACATATCACAATTCTCTCCTGCATAGTATTGAGTACTCCAGTGTAAACTGAAATTAACATGCAACTTCATTTAAAATGGATCTAATGTATCCATTAAAATTATTCTAGCTATTTCCAGTCACATGCCTCTGAAATCAAAAACATGTCTGAAATCATTAAATGACTTGATAGAAAGCGAATTAACTCCCCTTCCTGGAAGATCACACATAGAAAATTTTACAGCATCAAAGGAGATCCTTTGGTCCATTGAGTCAGTGCGAGCCCCTAACAGAGCAGTCCAGTTATTGCCCACTTACCCACGTGGGCCTGACAGCTCCACAAGTGTATTTCCTTCAAATTGCCATTCGATTTCCTTTGGAAATAGGAACAGAAATAGGCTATTCAGCCCATCAAGCTTGCTGCACCAAACAATACAATCATGGCCTATCAAACACTTCAATGTCATTTACCGACCTAATTACCATAAGCCAATTAGAGGTCTGCTCTGCCAGTCCTCATAAAGTAGGTAAAAACAAGGACTGCAGATGCTGGAAACCAGATTCCAGATTAGAGTGGTGCTGGAAAAGCACAGCAGGTCGGGCAGCATCCGAGGAGCAGGAAAATCGATGTTTCATCAGGAATACAGGCAGAGTGCCATGCAGGGTGGAGAGATAAATGAGAGAGGGGGGTGGGGAGAAAGTAGCAAAGAGTACAATAGGTGAATGGGGGTGGGGATGGAGGTGATAGGTCAGGGAGGAGGGTGGAGTGGATAGGTGGAAAGGAAGATGGACAGGTAGGACAGGTCATGAGGACAGTGCTGAGCTGGAAGGTTGGAGCTGGGGTGAGGTGGGGGAAGGGGATATGAGGAAACTGGTGAAGTCCACATTGATGCCCTGGGGTTGAAGTGTTCCGAGGCGGAAGATGATGCGTTCTTCCTCCAGGCATCAGGTGGTGAGGGAGTGGCGGTGGAGGAAGCCCAGGACCTCCATGTCCTCGGCCCTCTGTCTGGGGAGGGTTGTGAGTGTGAAAGAGAGTGTATGTGGGTGTGTATGTGAGTGTAAAGTGTCTAAGTCTGTGAGAGGGTGCATGTATGAGTTGGGAGTGTGTGTGGTTGTAGGAGTGTGTGTGAGTGTCTGTGTGCATCTGTGTATACGTGTGTCTGCATATGTGTGTGTATGGGAGTGTGTGTGTGCGTGTGTAGGAGTGTCAGTGTGCGTGTGTGTGCAGTGCAATGGTGGTCACCTGTAATGTGACATGAACCCAAGGTCCTGGTTGAGGCCCTGCCTATGGGTACCGAACTTGACTATCAGCCTCTGCTCGGCCACTTTTCACTGCTGCCTGTCCCAAAGTCCGTCTTGGAATATGGTCACCCAAAGGTCTGAGGTCGAATGTCTCAGACCGCTGAAGCGTTCTCCAACTGGGAGGGAACACTCCTGTCTGTTGATCATTGTGCGGTGCCCATTCATCTGTTGCCATATCCGAGTGGTAGTAGAAGGAAAATATTCTGCCTGGAAGTCTGTGGTGAGTGGTGTTTCACAGGGCTCTGTCCTTGGGCCTCTACTGTTTGTAATTTTCATTAATGACTTGGATGAGGGGATTGAAGGATGGGTTAGCAAGTTTGCAGACGACACAAAGGTTGGAGGTGTCATTGACAGTATAGAGGGTTGTTGTAGGCTGCAGCGGGACATTGACAGGATGCAGAGATGGGCTGAGAGGTGGCAGTTGGAGTTCAACCTGGATAAATGCGAGGTGATGCATTTTGGAAGGTCGAATTTGAAAGCTGAGTACAGGATTAAGGATAGGATTCTTGGCAGTGTGGAGGAACAGAGGGATCTTGGGGTGCAGGTACATAGATCCCTTAAAATGGCCACCCAAGTGGACAGGGTTGTTAAGAAAGCATATGCTGCTTGGCTTTCATTAACAGGGGGATTGAGTTTAAGAGCTGTGAGATCTTGTTGCAGCTCTATAAAACTTTGGTTAGACCGCACTTGGAATACTGTGTCCAGTTCTGGTCGCCCTATTATAGGAAAGATGTGGATGCTTTGGAGTGGGTTCAGAGGAGGTTTACCAGGAGGCTGCCTGGACTGGAGGGCTTATCTTATGAGGAGAGGTTGACTGAGCTCGGACTCTTTTCATTGGAGAAAAGGAGGAGGAGAGGGGACCTAATTGAGGTGTACAAGATAATGAGAGGCATAGATAGTCTCTGGCTATCGACTCTATTTCCCAGGGCAGAAATGACTAACACGAGGGGTCATAGTTTTAAGCTGGTTGGAGGAAAGTATAGAGGGGATGTCAGAGGCGGGTTCTTTACACAGACAGTTGTGGGAGCATGGAATGCATTGCCAGCAGCAGTTGTGGAAGCGAGGTCATTGGGGATATTTAAGAGACTGCTGGACATGCATATGGTCACAGAAATTTGAGGGTTCGTACATTAGGTCTACCTTACATGAGGATCAATGGTTGGCACAACATCATGGGCTGAAGGGCCTGTTCTATGCTGT
The DNA here is from genome assembly GCF_037043375.1 of Chiloscyllium plagiosum. Lineage (NCBI taxonomy): Eukaryota > Metazoa > Chordata > Chondrichthyes > Orectolobiformes > Hemiscylliidae > Chiloscyllium > Chiloscyllium plagiosum. The sequence goes on along the minus strand of NW_028270141.1, from coordinate 1,305,004 downwards.
ACTGTTCTATATTCTGTTATATGTTCTATGTTCTATATCCTTTGCTTGGTTTCACCAATGCAACGGCATCTCCAAATCACAAGTGCAAGGGATGCACTGGGATATCTCGGCAGTAGCAACTTGTTCCTGATCAGTGAGTGGTAAAATGGGCTTGAATTAGACAAGAGATAAGCATAGGCATTGCAGAGAGATACCTTCAGTGAAACTCAACTTCGCCACAAAAAAGCGCAAAGTTCAGCCAAAGAGTGACCTTTAACACGTGCTATTCTTCCCACTGACTCTGGAGTCACAATTCAATATCTGAACAATTACATAGGTGAAACACAAACTTGCAGTACTGTAGTAGGAAACTGCAATGTGCAATCAATTCCCACTTATTAAAAACAAGAAATATGTCTCACTTGTCAATGTTGCTCTTTACACTTTAAATTTGTTGATATTCAGCAGATAATCAGTAGATCTATGTTCAGCATTTCTGTGGAAGAGGTAATTCAACGACTAAAGCTTCTTTCAGTGTTTGGTTAAGTCAGCCTGTCTGGGTGTCCCACACAGTGTGAACTTGCTGATTTAAATGTTGACCTTTCTGTTTCAAAGTGTGGATAGATTCAACACAGAGCGATCAAACCTAATTACACGTTCTTAACTGAGTTTTCTGGCTCAGGAGATTTGTTGTATAATAATGAAGTAATGTTCTTTTTACCTTCTCAAGTGCACAGAACTTTGTCACTCAGTAAGTTATTTAAAAATTTCAATGAAGGATCATGTGCAGGATTCTACCTGGCAGGAACAGGGGAGGATGAGGTAAATCAATCAGCAGCAGGAACAAATACATCAGTGTGAAAAAATATTTATCCTGAAATTTTAAAATAGGCCTAAGTGATGCAAAAATTATTCCCATTCCCAAAGGAGGCGGTGCACATGTCTCTATTGCTTATTTTGAACATAATAGAACATAGAAGAATACAGCGCAGTACAGGCCCTTCGGCCCTCGATGTTGCGCCGATCCAAGCCCACCTAACCTACACTAGCCCACTATCCTCCATATGCCTATCCAATGCCCGCTTAAATGCCCATAATGAGGGAGAGTCCACCACTGCTACTGGCAGGGCATTCCATGAACTCACGACTCGCTGAGTAAAGAACCTACCCCTAACATCTGTCCTATACCTACCCTCCCTTAATTTAAAGCTATGCCCCCTTGTAATAGCTGACTCCATACGTGGAAAAAGATTCTCACTGTCGACCCTATCTAAACCCCTAATCATCTTGTACACCTCTATCAAGTCACCCCAAACCTTCTTTTCTCCAATGAAAACAGCCCCAAGTGCCTCAGCCTTTCCTCATACGATCTTCCTACCATACCAGGCAACATCCTGGTAAACCTCCTCTGCACCCGTTCCAGTGCCTCCACATCCTTCCTATAGTATGGTGACCAAAACTGCACACAATATTCCAGATGCGGCCGCACCAGAGTCTTATACAACTGCGAGGAGAAAGTGAGGTCTGCAGATGCTGGAGATCAAAGTTGAAACTTTATTGCTGGAACAGCACAGCAGGTCAGGCAGCATCCAGGGAACAGGAGATTCGACGTTTCGGGCACAGGCCCTTCTTCAGGAATGAGCAGAGAGTGTTCAGCAGGAGAAGATAAAAGGTAGGGAGGAGGGACTTGGAGGAGGGGAGTTGGAAATGTGATAGGTGGAAAGAGGTCAAGGTGAGGGTGATAGGTCGGAGTAGGGTGGAGGCGGAGAGGTCAAGAAGAAGACTGCAGGTCAGGAAGGCGGTGCCGGGCTGGAAGGATCCGGCTGAGACAAGGTGGGGGGAGGGGGGATGAATCCCCCCTCCCCCCACCTTGTCTCAGCCGGATCCTTCCAGCCCGGCACCGCCTTCCTGACCTGCAGTCTTCTTCTTGACCTCTCCGCCTCCACCCTACTCCGACCTATCACCCTCACCTTGACCTCTTTCCACCTATCACATTTCCAACTCCCCTCCTCCAAGTCCCTCCTCCCTACCTTTTATCTTCTCCTGCTGAACACTCTCTGCTCATTCCTGAAGAAGGGCCTGTGCCCGAAACGTCGAATCTCCTGTTCCCTGGATGCTGCCTGACCTGCTGTGCTGTTCCAGCAATAAAGTTTCAACTCTTATACAACTGCATCATGACCTCAGGACTCCGGAACTCAATTCCTCTACCAATAAAAGCCAGTACGCCATATGCCTTCCTCACTGCACTATTTACCTGGGTGGCAACTTTCAGAGATCTGTGTACATGGACACCAAGATCCCTCTGCTCATCCACATTACCAAGTATCCGACCATTAGCCCAGTACTCCATCTTTTTGTTACTCTTACCAAAGTGAATCACCTCACACTTAGCTACATTGAACTCCATTTGCCACCTTTCTGCCCAGTTCTGCAGCTTATCTATATCCCGCTGTAACCTGCCATATCCTTCCTCACTGTCTACAACTCCTCCGACTTTCGTATCATCCGCAAACTTGCTCACCCAACCTTCTAACCCCTCCTCCAGGTCATTTATAAAAATGACAAACAGCAATGGTCCCAAAACAGATCCTTGCGGAACACCGCTAGTGACGGCACTCCAAGATGAACCTTTACCATCAACTACTACCCTCTGTCTTCTTCCAGCCAGGCTCTGTCTTCTTCCAGCCAGATAACTATCCGTATGTGGATAACTATCCGTAAACTTATCAAATACAATTTATATATTCTTCTTATCCAAGTTATAATTGAGGCTCAGCACGATTTGCAGCACCTCAGATACTAAAGCAGTCCGTGTCCAAATGCACCAAGACATTGACATCCTTCAAACTAATAGTGGGCTATTCTTCATCCATCTACATTTCTAAATGGTCATATTTAAAATCACTAATGATAACAATGGATTATATAAAAAATTAATTTTGCCATGTTTTTCAGGATTATCCTGTCTACCCAATGTAGAGGAGATCATATCGGGAGCAACAGATACATTAAGTATCCATCTACTCACACAGCACTTCAGAGAACATCTCTGGGACACCAGCACCAACCAACCCACCTCCCTGTCGTCGAACACTTCAACTCCCCCTCTCATTCCGCCGAGGACATGTAGGTCCTGGGCCTTCTCCATCACCACTCCCTTACCACCCGATGCCTGGAGGAAGAACGCCTCATCCTCCGCCTCAGAACATTTCAACCCCAGGGCATCAATGTGGATTTCACCAGTTTCCTCATTTCCCCTTCCCCCCCACCTTACCCCAGTTCCAACCTTCCAGCTCAGCACTGCCCTCATGACCTGTCCTACCTGTCCATCTTCCTTCCCACCAATCTGCTCCATCCTCCCCTCTGACCTATCACCATTACCCCTACCTCCATCCACCTATTGCACTACCTTCTCCTCAGCCCCACCCCCTCCCATTTATCTCTCCACTCCCGAGGCTCCCAGCCTCATTCCTGATGAAGGGCTTTTGCCCAAAACGTTGATTCTCTTGCTCCTTGGATGTTGCCTGCCCTGCTGTGCTTTTCCAGCACCACACTCCCAACCCAGATTCTCTCTTAGCCCACTTCTAGCGTGAATGACCTCCACGTCTTGCAACATTTGGACATGGACTGCTTCAGTATCTGGGGAGCTGCAAATGGTGTTGAATATTGTAGAAATCAGTGGCCATGACCACTTCTGAGTTTATGACGGAGACGTAAAGGTCATTTCTTTTTACTTTGTTTTATTTTTGGACTGTGAACTAAAAAGACGGGAAGAAGGTGCTGCTTTAATCCATGGAAATTGTGGAAGGAGATGTAGCAGTTTTAAAACAAGTGACTAGAAATCATTTGAGTTGTATTTACACTGTTATCATGTTCGAGTGTTTGGGGCAATTGCTGGAAACATTTGCCGTGTGTGTGTGTGTGTGTGTGTCTGTGTCTGTATGTGTGTTTGGGATTTAGGAACAAGCAGAATTTAAGTTAGAATTCTAGTTGACAATTGATAGTTTTTCTACCTGTGGTTAGAACTTATGTATTTGTAATAAATTCTAACTTTTTGTTAAATACTGAAACCTAACCCAAGTTTTCTGTTAACCTGAGTTCATCCGAATGGAAAATTGAAGTCTCTGAATATTTGTTTTAATATTAAACTTTTGTGGTGGTCCGGGCAGTCGTAGGGTTAAAGTATCAGTGAGTGTTCCCAAATGGATGGTAGCAGGGGAAAGGACATTGGTGAAGCTGGTTGAGCCTAAAACACCATTGTGAGAAAGTCCTGCAGGGATGTTTTGGTGCTGAGATAGTTGGTCTCCAACAACCACAACCATCTTACTTTGAGATCAGTATGACTCCAACACAGAGACTTTCTCCCATTTTACATCGGATTTATTTTAGGATTCTTTGATGTGAAACTCAGTCAAATGCTGCCTTGATGTCAAAGGTAGTTAATTTCACTTTCTTCCTGGAATTAACCTCTTTTGTCCATGTTTGGGCGAAGACTGTAATGAGGTTAGAACCAGAGTTTATTCCCTTCAAGTGCCTATTCAATTTCCTTTTGATGTCAATGATCATCTGAATGAAACTAGTAGACATTGAGTTCCAGGTCATTCTCACTCACTGAGTGAAACCACTCTCCCTCACAGATCCTTGGAAAGTCTTCAATCTGTGTCCCCTAGTTCTTCTACCATCACCTAATCACAGAGTTTGTCTTCATCTACCTTATCTAACTAAACCTGGCATAATCTTGGATGTTTCTTTACTCTTCATATGAATTCTGTACTTCTGTGTCTAGCCTAGGGAATATTTCCAGAATTTTCTGTTTTTATTTAATTCTAATTGGTGAACAGGTAAAATATGCAAATAATATCAGAGTCCTATTTTGGAACGAAAGTCATTTTCTTCAAATTACTTTTCTTCAAGTTACTTTTAGCTCTACATAGATTCCCAGACATTGTTCTAATGTCACTGAAACTGAATAGGCTCAGCTCACTCTCACTATTACTGTAAGAACAGGAGACTGAATTCAGCAGATTCCACTTGCTAAGTCTCAGGCAGATTGGAAAAAGAAGAAAAGATTGATAATGAGGGTGGAACTGATAATTATTCTGATATTGTACTTCCTGGATTTCTGATATAACTGCAATACGGGATATTTCACCTTCAGAGTTGCAGTTCACAAGGATATGTTTTAAAGTGAGATTTAAGTCTCACCAAACTGTTAGCAGCTGGGACCTTCAGTCACAGTGCAAAGATTATAGTCAGTGCTGTGCATTAGTCATAACCTCAAATAAAGCTGCTTCTGCTGAGGTTACCTAAATAGATGAACATTTCCTACATTCACAAAGTATCTCCTGCTATCAGCTGTCACAAGAAGAAAAGTAGTAGTGCAGTGGGAATGTCACTGGGCTAGGCACCTCAGGCTCTTTATGGTGACATTTGAATTCAATTGAGAAGTCAGTCTAATGGTGAGCGTGTAACCACTGCTCACTGATGTCCTTTAGGGAGGGAAATCTGCCACCTTTCCCTAGTTTGGCCTAAATGTAACTCCAGACGTACGGCAGTGTAGTTGTTTCTGAACAACTGCGTAGCTAAACAGGGAATGGGTCATACTAAATAACCAGCAATGCTCCCATCTCATCACTAAAAACAAACTGTAAAATAAATGTAATGTACATGGGTCCACATACTTCATACAACATGGATCAGCAGCAACATGCTGTGTTTCTAAGAAAAATGTTCTTGGAAGATTGATGTTTCTGGCATATCCAGTATTTATTGTACACGTCTCATTGCAATATGAAAAGTTGGTGAACTTCTTTATTTATTAGGAACAGGTTGATCCAACGGAGTGGCTCATTAGGCCATTTCAACTAATGGTTAACCATTCATCATTAGTAGTTTTCTTATCATTTGTTCATGGGCATTACTAGCTGAGTCAGCATTATTGCCCTTCACTGATTACCCTGAAGAATGTGTTGCTGAAGTACTGGCGTTCTTGGGTGGGGGCGGGGGTGTCAGAACTCTACAATGCTGTTAGGAAGCGATTTCTAGAATTTTTCACCTTGTGATTTTTTCAAAATTCATACTTGAGCTGAGGGAATCATTAGCTTGGGCAGCATTTATTGCCCATTTCTAATTCCCAGAGGGCAGTGAAGAGTCAATCACATTGAGTCATAGAGCTGCATAGCATGGAAACAGACCCTTCGGTCCAACCCATCCATGCCAACTCTAGTCGCATCTGCCAGCACCCGGCCCATATCCCTCCAAACCCTTCCTATTCATATACCCATCCAAATGCCTCTTAAGTGTTGCAACTGTACCAGCCTCCACCACTTCCTCTGGCAGCTCATTCCATAGACGTACCACTCTCTGTGTGAAAAAGTTGCCCCTTAGATCTCTTTTATATCTTTCCCCTCTCACCCTAAACCTATGTCTTCTAATTCTGGAGTCCCCAACCCCAGGGAAAAGACTTTGCCTATTTACCCTATCCATGCCCCTCATAATTTTGTAAACCTCTATAAGGTCACCCCTCAGCCTCCAATGCTCCAGGGAAAACAGCCCCAGCCTGTTCATCCTCTCCCTATAGCTCAAATCCTCCAACCCTGGCAACATCCTTGTAAATCTTTTCTGAACCCTTTCAAATTTCACAACATCTTTCCGATAGGAAGGAGACCAGAACTGCACGCAATATTCCAACAGTGGCCTAACCAATGTCCTGTACAGCCGCAACATGACCTCCCAACTCCTGTACTCAATACTCTGACCAATAAATGAAAGCATACCGAACACCTTCTTCACTATCCTATCTGCCTGCGACTCCACTTTCAAGAAGCTATGGACCTGCACTCCAAGGTCTCTTTGTTCAGCAACACTCCCTAGGACCTTATCATTAAGTGTACAAGTACTACTAAGATTTGCTTTCCCAAAATGCAGCACCTCGCATTTATCTGAATTAAACTCCATCTGCCACTTCTCAGCCTATTGGCCCATCTGATCAAGATCCTGTTGTAATCTGACGTAACCCTCTTCGCTGTCCACTACACCTCCAATTTTGGTGTCATCTGCAAACTTACTAACTGTACCTCTTATGCTCACATTCAAATCATTTATGTAAATGACAAAAAGTAGAGGACCCTGCACTGATCCTTGTGGCACTCCACTGGTCACAGGCCTCCAGTCTGAAAAACAACCCTCCGCCACCAGCCTCTGTCTTCTATCTTTGAGCCAGTTCTGTATCCAAATGGCTAGTTCTCCCTGTATTCCATGAGATCTAACCTTGCTAATCAGTCTCCCATGGGAAACCTTGTCAAACGCCTTACTGAAGTCCATATAGATCACATCTATTGCTCTGCCCTCATCAATCCTCTTTGTTATTTCCTCAAAAAAACTCAATCAAGTTTGTGAGACATGATTTCCCACGCACAAAACCATGTTGATTATCCCTAATGGAGTCACATGTAGGCCAGACCAGGTAAAGCATGGCAGATTTCCTTCCCTAAAGAACAATAATGAGTTGATTTTACAATAAACAACAGCTTTTTGTTCCTTTTTTTGGCCTGACTTCAAATTTCACAATCTGCCATGGTGGAATTTGAACTTGTGTCCCTGGAATATTACCCTGAGGTTCAGGCTACTAATCCAGTGACATGACCATAATGCCACTGCCAAATGCTGGGACTCTATGGAATCTGCTGCCCCTGTCTTTCTTGGTGGCAGGGGTCAAAGGTTTAGAAGGTTCTGTCAAAAGAGCTCTGGTGATTTACTGCAGTACATCTGGTAGGTTGTACACGTTGCTGTCTTTGTGTAAAGGTGGTGAAAGAGCAAATGTTGAAGCTGGTGTTATGGTGTCAGTCAAGGAGGCTGCTGTGTTCTGCATTGTGCCAAGCTTCCTTGGTATAGTTGGAGCTGCACTCACTCAGATAAATGGAACGTATTCTATCATGCTCCTGACTTATGCCTTGTAGATAGGTTTTGGGGAGTCAGGAGGTGAGTTACTTGTCTCAGAATTCCAAGCATCTGTCTTGCTTTCGTAGCCACAGTATGATTACAGCTGGTATAATTCAGTTTTCAGTCAATGGTAACCCCAGGAAGTTGATAGTAGGACATTCAATGATTTATCCTCATTAACTTTCTTGATACCAGCTGCACATTTAATCCGTGTGAAGTAATGTGGGATTGCTGACGTTAAAGGGTTGCTCAATCTACTGACCTGGACTGCCTCATCAAGCCCCATTCCCTGACTCCCAGAGCCTTCAATCACTGAAATCGATGAAAACATCACCTTTCCACACTCCCCTCATTATTAAAGACCCAGTAAAATATTACACACCTTCTTCACACGTGATGATATACTTGTAATGATATTGTCCCTGAAAAAGATAATCTTAGTGGTATTAAATGATTTATTGCAAGGTTTGAAGCTATACTTTGAAAATAATTTCACCAAACAACTTGTTAGATCTCTCAATAGGAATTTCAATATTCCAGTGCTCCTTATAAACAGCAGCTATCAATAAAAACCAAACGACATGAAGATTCATTTGCTTGCTTCACTTTATTCTGGCCATATGCCTTCTAAAACTCAAAGTATATTTCCAGTCCCAACAAGCATTCAGCATTATAAACAGACTAAATGACAGCAGAAATAACTTGTTCATAAACAATGGAAAAAAACTGAAATGGATATGGACTTTGTCAGGCAATCACACAGAATCTCAGTCAATTGCTATCACAACTCTGGTAATACAGGTGCAAATGCTTGGTCCAAGTTAAGGCCATAACAAAAAGTGTCAAAGAGGTAATATAGATCTGACATGAAATCTAGTCATCATACATCTCATTTGATACATAGCTCATTTTTAACAGCACATACAAAAGAAATAGACAATTGGATATACTGCACAGAAACAGGCCTTTCTGTCCAATCAAAATTGTAGAACGAGAACTATTATACATGTTGCACATTGAATATTATCAGTTATTACAAAATAAGCTCCATAAATTCAAACAGGTTTCCCCATTCCAGACCATAACCTCACATTAAACTGAACCAGTGATCTGTGTGCATTTAACTACTCATGGAAAGAGCACTAATTTACGTTGAGTATCTGTTCCCAAATGGCCTTAATGAATTTGGAAAATTTAGCTGTGTATTGCACTGCATTGTAGTGTTATTGGCAGGAAGCAGATTCCTGTCACTTGCTTAATGCACTGAATTTTCAAATCACAGAGGGGTATTTGTTGAGTTTCTACCTATACATGCCAACTCAATTTTATTGCACAATTAATGAAGTATTTGAGGGACTGTTACATATTACAAAATAGTCTTTGTCAGAACTGCTGGCATTGAAAGTGATCTCCTCATTCTTGGGAGTTTTCAATTCTATCCAGTGTAATATGGCTCTATGCACAGGTGCACACAACACCTAGATAAAATCTTGCAAGACTCAATAGCACATCATTGTCAGCTTCTAAACATTCTTGTAGCAAACAGCAAAGAATTGGAATGTGTGTTTCTTCCACATGTAATATTTTTCAATAAATTACTGCAAATCTATTTAGCTTAGTTTACAGATTTAAATGTTAGCTCTTAACTCATCACAAATGAAACAGTCCATGGTTTAACTCAAGTCATCAGACTGTACCATTGGAATGAGCAGCACCCTAATCACTGAAATTTATCAGTAGATTTTATGGCTGTGTGAACCTATCTAACATTTCCATTATTGCATTGTAACTCAACCAGACCCTTTAGAAATTAAATCAATGCTACCTATCACAGAGTATTTTGTAACTTAAATTTGCTATTTGTTGAATGGAGCACATACTCCTGAGATTAGGTAAGCATGCAGCATAAGTGTATCCAATAGAGAATGAGCACTCCAAGACTGAATGGTGAAAAAAATACAATATGGAGTCCACAACACATATAGTCTTTGTTCCTAGTGCTTTGTTTTTATCCTCAGAGTTATGAGAATTCCTGAGTGTGCAAAACTACTGGAAATAAGTAAATAACTGCAGAACACCTGCAAAGTATTCAGTTCTCTTCCAACAAATTTGAACAGTAACTATACCCTTATGGTGAAATCACAACTGTCAATGCATTGGTAAAAGTTTGGATTTACATAAAGAAATGCTACTTTAGGCCAGAGTTATGTTTTGGGTACATTTGTATATTTTTTCTGTTACATTATTCTCGGTAACTTTCCCAGATTATTACTGTTGTATACTATTAGCAAAAAAGAAGTCAGCTGTTACGTGAAATGGCAAAATGCCAGTTTTCTTCCCCCAAACTGGCCACCCAGTTACTGACTATTTTAATTTTGATGACTTGTCACACAATTGATGGAACTTAAGTGGCAACATAATGAAAAAAATCATCAAATAATCAGTTATGAGGAAATGTCATATCAGATTCGGAACATTAACTCTGTTTTTCTCTCTCCCCAGATGGTGTCTGACCTACTGGGTTTCTCCAGCAGTTTCTGCTTTTATTTTTAATCAAATAATTAACCTGGTTTTAAATAGAAAAGGCCAATATTGAACTAAACCAGTTGGTGAGAAACCATGTACAAACACCTAAGGTGACATAATTCCTCAATTTCTACAAATTGCCAAGATTGTGGGAATTAGTGAAAACACAACTGAATACAAAATATCAGTAATATCTTTTTATTTATTTACACTTGTTTGGGCATATTATGATACACCTATGTACCAGGTGTGACTTAAACCCAGACCTTTTGGCTCACAGGTATAAACTGTGCCACAAATGTCCTTTAATATTACCTTTATGTTGACACAGTTTTGCTGTTTGTTCTTCAAAATATGAATAAACAATCATGTTTCCCAGTTAATGTTATATTCAGACTGCTCTATATCTGCCAAGGTTTGTTCAGGATTTTGGAGTGTCTAGTCTGTCTAGCATGGATCTGATCCATCAAAGCCAATGATTCCAGAACCACATCATTTACAATGAAGAAATATTCTTCAAAGTTTTATTTTTTGTATCAGATCATGTTGCGTGGAAAGTAATGGTTCAAGTGGCTCTTGAAAGCATGTGTGTTGTTAAAAAAATGCCAGCATCACAATTGAACTTCCTTGTAGTTTTTTCCATTTCTAAAATGACATTTACTCTGAAGGTTTCTTTAAATGCTTGATTAGATTCCCTACAGCGTGGAAACAGGCCCTTCGGCCCAACAAGTCCACACCGACCCGTCGAAGCGCAACCCATCCAGACCCATTTCCCCTCAGACTAATACACCTAACACTATGGGCAATTTAGCATGGCCAATTCACCTAACCTGCACATTTTTGGAATATGGGAGGAAACCGGAGCACCCGGAGGAAACCCACGCAGACACGGGGAGAATGTGCAAACTCCACACAGTCAGTCGCCTGAGGCAGGAATTGAACCCAGGTCTCTGGCGCTGTGAGGCAGCAGTGCTAACCACTGTGCCACCGTGCCGCCCACTTGACGCTTGTTCTTGACGTTGGGCTCCGCCACATACTTTTTCTGGGAACTTACTTCAGATTTTTGCCAATAAACATGGTTTCACCACAGGAGCACATAAGCTGGCTAACTGTCAATAGTCTTAACATAGTTATTCTTCCCCACCCTACAAACATCAAGCACTCAGTGATGACAGTAAAACACTTGATTAAAAACTGGCCATTACATTATTTCATTTAGTTATTTTGCTTAGTTCACTTTTGTGTATGTGTAATCATTTGAAAACTTAACATAACAACTCACTCTCAGTCTGTACCAAATCGGATTGGCACATGGTCAGCTCTCCAAGGAACAAGGAGAGAAATGGTTGATGATCTCACTGACATATAACATGAACTAATTTGAAAAATAACAACAAAACCTCACTCAACTTAATTTTCAAAGTAAGTAATACATTTTGCTAGATTTGCAGTTCATAAAAAAATTAATGGAACATAAAAAAAAGAAAGCACAGAACTTACAAATGACATTTGTGACAATTCTTTATATTTGAACTATATTCTCTTGAAAATATTAATCATTGAAGTTAATTTCCTCATTTAATGATTTTAAGGAAATTCTATGCATGAAAATTTCTATTAAGTACTCACTTACAAAGTAAACCTCCATGTACATTCGCTTACATGCATCATATTCATTAAGTCTTAATATGGTTGACAATATTTCTCCATTGAACATTATAAAGAAATAACATTAAAAGATTCAAAGAAAAAAAAACAATCTGCCACTGTTACAAATCTGCCAAAAATATAAATTATTGATACACCAAACATCTTTATACAATATATACAATATTGTGTTACAAATAATAAACTTCAAATTAAAAAAACACTTTGTGATGCTAAGGATAATGCAGTCTGATACATGTTTGGAATGGAATTGCTAGCTTAAACCAAACATATTTTTCACTGAAGCTTAACTTGGGTTATTTCATGAGGCAGCAGAAAGTGGTGCAAGTCTGCATGGACTATAATTTTTACAATTGTTAACAAAGATACTGTCAACATCTTTTGATATCTTAACCATTTGCAAGCACTTTCAGATATTTTCTTCACTGGACAATGCATTGTCTAATTAAATCAGAATCTATTCCTTTTTTTTGGAAAAACAAAATAAAAGTTAACTTTTATTATTTTCCCCCAAACAATGTATCTTAACTAATATGTCTGCTTAGCAGACTTTTGTCTCACACATAGTTCCATAAAATTGATACAGTGGCTGTACAATAGGTTCCTGTCCAAAAACAGCAAATTTTCTAAGATTTGCAGCGTGAACAAAGTAACTATGGCCTTTCTCTCAAAGGGCCACCAAGCAGCACATACTAAAAGTATAAATTAACTACAAGATCTAAAAAAATCTGCACGTGCATTTTGTTTTCAGTAAAGTTCTAGAAATCATCCTTTAAGTTCTCTAATCATTCTATTTTGTGGGAAGGGATTTTATTCCAGCTCTTTAAGCACCATCTGATAATCATACTTTTATCGTATGGAAATTGAGACAATGTAATAAAGGACATGCTAATTTTACTAGAAATATTTTCATATAAAATAACATTTGAACAATTCTGCATTTAATTGATAGTGTGAAAAACATGGAGAAGGGTTTTAGAATTTAGAGGTCATTTCCATTTTCACGGAATATCTGAGGTGGAATTACAATTCTCAACATTCTTGTGCTAGTAAAAGATTTCAACTAGGTTTACAAAACTTTTCAGATGTGAGCAATTGACGGAGAATATAAAAGAATTTTGAAACCGCAAAGATGAAGAGGAGACCTCAAAGTGATGTTGAAAATTGTAAAAGATTTCAGTGAAGCAAAAAGCAAAAATAGTATCTATGGTACATGATTCAAAAACTAGGGAACACAAATTTAAGGTCAAATAAAAAAAAATTAAAGGGAACGTTGCAAGATTTTTACCTGAGGTTTGTCATATATGCTGTGGAACCAACTAATACCAGTTAATAAAAACCTGAAAGACAGTGGATCCTAGAAATCTGAAACAAAAACAGAAATTACTGGAAAAGCTCAGCAGATCTAGTAGTATCAGACAAGAGAAAGCTGAGGTAACGTTTGGATCTGGTTCTGAGGAAGGATCACTGGACCCAAAACATTAACCCTGATTTCTGTCCACAGATGTTGCCTGACCTTTTTCAGGCAATTTCTGTTTTAGTTTCATACTAGTGGCTAATGGTTGGGGTATAGTGCTGCCACCAATCTTTCTTCCTACACTGTGATGAAGAGCTAATTTGGTTAACAGTGGTGTGAGTCTCAATGAGAAGAGGTACTTGTCTAAACAAGTCGCAGTTTATTGACCGATAGTAATGGGCTGAAAAGTGTGGTGCTGGAAAAGCGCAGCAGGCCAGGCAGCATCTGAGGAGCAGGAGAATCGACGTTTCGGGCATAAGCCCATCTTCAGGAATGAGGCTGGTGTGCCAGGCGGGCTGAGATAAAAGGTGGTGGGGGGGGGGGGGGATTTGAGGGAGGGGCACTGGGAATACAATAGGTGGAAGGAGGTGAGGGTGAGGGTGATAGGCCAGAGAGGGGGTGGGGGCGGAGAGGTCGGGAAGAAGATTGCAGGTCAAGAAGGCGGTGCTGAATCCGGGGGTTGGTCTGAGATAAGGTGGGGGGAGGGGAAATGAGGAAGGTGGAGAAATCTACATTCATCCCTTATGGTTTGAGGGTTCCTACGCAGAAGATGAGGCGCTCTTCCTCCAGGCATTGTGTGGCCAGGGTCTGGCAATGGAGGAGGCCAATGACCTGCATGTCCTTGGTGGAGTGGGAGGGGGAGTTAAAGTGTTCAGCCACGGGGTGGTTGGGTTGGTTGGTGCGGGTGTCCCAGATGTGCTCCCTGAAACGTTCCGCAAGAAGGCGGCCTGTCTCCCCAAAGTAATGGGTACAAGCAACATTGGCTAGCTAAGACTATCAGGGAACACTGAGGACACATCTGTCTCCACTGGGGTCTTGAGCCAGCAATTTTGCCAACCCAAAACTTTATGACATCATTAGAATAGGCAGAATTTAATGTTGTCTCCAACATTAAATCTTTCAGAACCATTATCTTATGCATCAGAGTTCGCTCACGATTTGTGTTGTGTTTTTGGATACAATCCAATTAAAACAAACTGAACTGAGCAATTGCAGAATTTTAAGCTCATCGTGTTCAGCATAATGTGAGCTTCTGTAATCTTTTAAACTGGCAGTATGGCCCACTCACAAAACTGGCATTGCCCCAGGGTGAATTAATCACCACTGAGAGTTTCTGCTCTCTGTGTATGTTTGAGTCCAGGGTCACTTTCTGTCATTTAAAATGTGTTTACATATAGGTGGTGAATCAACACTGATTCAATATGCTTATTTCTTGTGATAAACATATTTCATTTGTATTCATCAAACAGAGGAAAATTGCTACTCTTAAATATACTGAAAAATCCTTTATAATACAAAACATTATTTATTTCAATTGTTTTTTATTGCACTGATTTTTCATTGCAGGCTTTGTATTCAGAAAAATAATCAAATTAAATTTGATCTGAAACTTGGGCATAAACACTTTTAAAGACAGCACAAATTTGTTCCTAGCTTACGACAGAATTTTCAATGATAGCATAAAAAGAACTCAATCGCCAAAGTTTTGCACAAAAGATTATTTGAAGATGGAATAACACCCTATCTACCAAAGATACGAGTGGATGTGGAATCCACAATAGATTTAACTGGATAAATATTTGAAAAAAAAAGAAAACTGAATGAGTTAAAGGGAAGAAATAGAACTAAATAGGTGCTTATTTAAAATGAGTCAAAGATGTGATAGATCAAATGGTCTTCTTCAGTGCTCAAAATCCATAATTCAATGGAAACACTGTCTCCGCCAAAAATCATTACATATTATACAATGACTGCTCCACAGGTGACTACTCAACTATTCTGTCTGACCTGGATTTCCGATAGAACAATTCACCTGGAACCACATACCAGCCTTCGGTCCCGAGCCTGGGACATCCTTCTCAGATAATAATCAGATTCCATTTTAAGTTTGTGATGATTTATGGGCCAGCAACAATTGCTTAAATGCACACATTAAGGTTGAACCTCAACACCCAGAGATTGGAAATCAGCTGACTCTCGGCCTGTGTTTTTCCACATATTGATTTCAATGGATGAACGTTGTGTGCAGATCAGCCAGGATCTGTGCGAAGTATATGACAGACTCTGGCAGCAGGGACATTCAAGACTTCACACTATTGCTGAGTGTCTGAAATACTCATATTGCTAACCCCAAGAGCCAACACTTGCATAGTCAACTGCACCAAAGATATGCCATTTGAGTTTGTTACTACTGTGTGCAACAAAGACTGCGGGGAAGATTTAAATTCTCTGAACCCAACAGGAACCAGATGTAATGAGCACTCAAATTTAAAGGCTCGATTTGCCACTTCATTTCCATAGTGATCGGGACACTACTGATGTGGAGGAGAAACACAAAAGAAAAGAGACCATCAGTCTAAATGGATTTAATGGTATTTTGAAAGACCAAGGTATAGCTCAGTATAAAATTACACCACAGTCCTGACTGAAAGTACTTATTCTCAATGTAACAACTTTGAGGATACGAATACTCAATATGAGCTTATGAATAGTAAATGGAAATCTAGATTCCAGTAGCGACATTCATTCATTACATTTCAGTCCTGTCTCTCTCAATGTCTCAATCTCTCTCTCGGTTAAGGGGAAGTGATGGCTTAGAGTATCATCCAGAGACACAGGTAATGTTCTGGGTACCTGAGTTCAAATACCACCATAGCAGAATAATTTAAATTCAATAAAAATCTGGAATTAAAACTCCTTGATGCCCATGAAACCATTGTCAATTGTCAGGAAAAGCCCATCTGGCTCAGTAATGTCCTTTAGGGAAGAAAACTACCATCTTTACTTGGTCTGGCCTACATATGACTCCAGACCCACAGCAATGTGGTTGACTCTCAACTGTCCTCTGGGCAATAAATGCTGGCCTAGCCAGTGACACCCTCATTCTGTGAATGAATAGAAAAATAAACTGTTCTTTGACATTCAATGGTATGTCCATCACTGAAATCTCCACTATCAGTATATTAGGAGGGTGACTGATTGAGGCTAGCCATATAAATACTGTAGCTAAGAGTATGTGCTGGAAAAGCACAGCAGGTCAGGCAGCAACCGAGGTGCAGGAAAATGGACATTTCAGGCAAAAGCTCTTCATCGGGAATGAGGCTGGGAGCCGAGGGGGGGTGAAGAGATAAATGGGAGGGGGGTGGGGGGAAGGTAGCTAAGAGTGTGATAGGTGGATGGAGGTGGGGATAGAGGTGGCAGGTCAGAGAGGAGGGTGAAGCAGATAGGTGGGAAGGAAGATTGACAGATGGGACAGGTCATGAGGATGGTGCTGAGCTGGAAGGTTGGAACTGGGGTAAAGTGGGAGGAGGCGAAATGAGGAAACTGGTGAAATCTACTTTGATGCCCTGAGGTTGGAGGGTCCCAAGCCGGAAGATGAGGCATTCTTCCTCCAGGCATTGAGTGGTGAGGGAATGACGATGGAGGAAGCCCAGGACCTGCATGTCCTCAGCAGAGTGGGAGGGGGAGTTGAAGTGTTCGGCCATGGAATGGTGGGGTCCAGGAGATGATCTCTGAAGTGCTCTGTGCTTCTCCAGCATACCTGCAGCAATCAACCCCACTGCCCCGTCACCAAACATTTCAACTCCCCCTCCCACTCCGCTGTAGGTAATCTGATCTTAAAAAGAAACTTGGGATGGCACGGTGGCTCAGTAGTTAGTACTGCTGCCTCATAGCACCAGGGTCCCAGGTTCAATTCCAACCTCGGGTGACTGTGTGGAGTTTGCACACTCTCCCCGTGTCTGCGTGGGTTTCCTCCAGGTGCTCCAGTTTCCTCCCAGACTAAAGATGTGCAGGTCAGGTGAATTGGCCATGTTAAATTGCCGTAGTGTTAGGTGCATTAGTCAGAGGGAGATGGGTTTGGGTGGGTTACTCTTTGGAGGGTTGGTGTGGACTGGTTGGGCCAAAGAACCTGTTTCCACACTGTTGGGAATCTAATCTAAAAAATGTCCCCTCATCCCACCATATTCCAGTTCCAACTTCCAGATCAGCACCGACCTCATGACCTTGTCCTGTCCATCTTCCTTCCCACGTATCTACTCGACCCTCCCCTCCAACCTATCACCATTACACCACCCTCCCCCACCCCCACCCCCCCGGCCTTCATCTACGTACCTCCCATTTATCTCTCCATCCACTCGGTTCCCAGCCTCATTCCTGAAGAAGGGCTTTTGCCCGAAACGTTGATTCTCCTGCTTCTCGGATGCTGCCTGACCTGCTGTGCTTTTCAAGCACCGCACTCTCGACTCTAATCTGCAGTCCTCACTTTCACCTCTATGGATGCTGTAGCTACAAGTGCAGGTCTGAGGTGAGGCATCCTGCAGTGAATAACTCACCTCCTGGCTTCCTAAAGCTTGTTCACCACTTACAAGGGGAACATTAGGAGGGAAATGGAATACTCCTGATTGGCCAAGATGGGTGCAGCTCCAACACCACACAAAAAGTTTGATACCATTCAGGACAAAGCAGCCTTAAATCAGCACTGGAACCAGTCCCTCCACCGCCATGGCTGAATATGAGCAGTGTACAGTATACTACCCATAAGATGCACTGCAGGAATTCACCAAAGGTCCTCAGGTAGTACCATCCAAAACTACACCAGTATCAATGAGGACAACAGCAGCAAATAAATGGGAATGCCACCCCCAGGCTGACACCCTCCAAGCCACTCACCGTGCTGACCTGGAAATATATCGCTGTTCCTTCGCTGTTGCTGCATCAAAATCCTGAAACTCCCTCACTTAGGGCATGTGGGTCTACCTACAGCACAGGGATTCCAGCATTTCAAGAACACAGCTCACTAACAGCCTTTCAAAGGCAACTAGGAACAGTCACCGATGCCCACATTCCTTGAGTGACTAAAAAAGGTTGAAAGGAAGTTAGAGTAAGGAAGCATTTTTGCTAAAATTAATCTACACTGTTACATCTCCTTGTTTTCCAAATGTTTGCTCCTAGAAGAATGGTGTTAAATGAAAAAGGTTTCCCTTACGAGTATCACCTGAATTCTTGAATATTTGCTGCGTTGTGTGATTCCACCCACTACAGGTCCTGTCTGATTTACTGTTCATAAGCTAACATTTGACAGAAGGTTGCATGAAGGCCTTTGTGCAATAAAACGTATAGTCTCAGGTGAAGATTCTTCTTCAAGTGATTGTGTTATACTGGAAACAATTACTTGTACTTAACAAACTCACCATGGCTCAACCAGTGAAAGTTATCAACTTTGACTGACTGTAAAAATACTCTTGTTCGTAAAATGATAAACACTTAACACCAAGACAGTATGGCCTTCACAAGCCAACACCCCCCAAACCTCTCTGAAGTTGTATCTGTTACTTCTGGTTATTTCTAGTTGTCTTCATACAGCTAGGCATCTCAACTGCTATGACAGCTAACCAAGAATCAAGGCAACAATCCTGCTGTGTAAAACCCAGCCTAACTATGCAATGCATACTCATTTCAATAACTACATGGACGCTTTAAGGCTGAGTTTTAATAGGAACTGAGTCTTTGATAGACTGTCTTTGATATTCCTTGCAAAGGTGTGATATCTTGGCAATTAAGTGATCTCAATAAATAAACACCTTCAATTTAACCAAACTGAAAGTGAAAACAGCTGAAATGGGAGAAGAAGTGGACAATATGTCGAAAGGGATTAATATTCATTTAAGGTCATTCTCTATTAGCAGATTAAATGATCTACTTGTGATTGTATATTGAATTAAAGCCAATACAATGGATGATCAGGCACTGTTTTGAAATGATCTTCCCCATCTATTTTGATGGAATTGTTAACCTAACTTCTCCAAATTAAATGAAGGAATGCCATGTGATTAACATATTTATTAATTATCACTAATAATCATCTATGACTATGTAAACACTCATTATTCCATAAAAACTGACAGAACGGCGGATACTGTAAATCAGGCTTCTAAGGAAGGGTCGCCCGATCTGAAACATTAACCCTGATTTTGCTCCATAGAAACTGCCAGACCTGCTGAGCTTTTCCAGCAATTTCTGTTTTTGTTCCTCATTACTACAAGAAAATTAAAACCAGGTTTTCTGAGACAGGTTCCACTCCACTCCTTTTTAAACAGTGAAAGTTCCACATCTTGACAGGAATTTTCATTCAAGCCTCCTTCTGAAATGTGGAGTCACAGGTGTCTTATTGTGGAGAACAGTCAGGGCTAGGGAAACTGTGCCTGTTTTTTCACAGCAGTCAGCTACTGTACTTTGTAATTTAGAGATACAGCATCACAGACAGTAACACTGAAAGTTGCATTGACAGGTTAAGTACGTACAGTAAATGAGGTCAGCATGCTGGGTAGGTAGGGATTAGAGTACCAGTTAAGTAAGCTACCAGTGAGTAGGGTATCAGGGCACACTGACAAGAGAGGAAGGTAAGTGATAGAATATTCAGAGTAGGTAGAGATAATAGATCCTGCAGGGCATGGGCTGTGTTTCAGATGGCAGTGGTAGAAGGACAATACAATATTCCTGTGGTAGAGGGGGGGGGGGGTTGGATCCTGGGGGTTAAACAAGGTTTGGGGTCAGGGTCTGAGGAGGTGTAATTGGGGAGATCCATTCGACAATTACTCAGGAATTAGACTAGGTTTTGATTGTCTAATGTTTCCTGAGTAATTATTTACAGACCTGCAGCAGAACCCTCTGAATTCTCTGATTTCAATAGCGACTTTCAGATAGTTCCAGGTGTAGGGGAACTGCCTGGTGCATGCTTCCATTGACCACACAACTCCTTCACAGTCTCCTACACGGAGATCCCACTGGGTTCCCATGTGCAATGCTTCCATCTGCACTGCAGAAGTGATTACCTGGTCCTCAGAATCTTCCAAAATATTTCCATAACCTAGACAATCCAAATGATCCTTCATCTTTGGTAGTTTTCCAAATTGAACCAAATGAGTGTAACCAGTCAGCAGATTATAATACTGTATCCATTGCACAGTTACTCTGTACATTCTACTTGGTGTAATGTAAGGAGATGATGACTGATGCTATATACAGCTTATAGAATCTGACAATGTACAGAAACAAAATGCTTGCAGAGTTTTGACAGATAATGTTCCTTATTTCATAGGATACAGGAAAAAGAGATTTATGTGCATTATATAAGAATAAATATCCAAGGTAATACAAAAATAAACAGCTGCAACTACTGAGAGTTCATTGGGTCAAACATGCCTCCTTTCTGGTTAATCACTACCTTTTCCTCCCTCATTTTCATAAGTCAGTGACCCCCCTGCAGTGATCCCCCTGCAGTGACCCCCGGGCAGTGACCCCCCTGCAGTGACCCCCGGGCAGTGACCCCCCTGCAGTGATCCCCCTGCAGTGACCCCCCTGCAGTGACCCCCGGGCAGTGACCCCCCTGCAGTGACCCCCGGGCAGTGACCCCCCTGCAGTGATCCCCCTGCAGTGACCCCCCTGCAGTGACCCCCGGGCAGTGACCCCCCTGCAGTGACCCCCGGGCAGTGACCCCCCTGCAGTGATCCCCCTGCAGTGACCCCCCTGCAGTGACCCCCGGGCAGTGACCCCCCTGCAGTGATCCCCCTGCAGTGAACCCAGGGCAGTGACCCCCCTGCAGTGACCCCCCTGCAGTGATCCCAGGGCAGTGACCCCCCTGCAGTGATCCCCGGGCAGTGACCCCCCTGCAGTGATCCCCGGGCAGTGATCCACGGGCAGTGACCCCCCTGCAGTGATCCTCCTGCAGTGATCCCCGGGCAGTGACCCCCGGGCAGTGATCCCCGGGCAGTGACCCCCCTGCAGTGATCCCCGGGCAGAGACCCCCTGCAGTGATCCCCCTGCAGAGATCCCCGGGCAGTGACCCCCCCGGGCAGTGACACCCCTGCAGTGACCCCCCTGCAGTGATCCCCGGGCAGAGACCCCCTGCAGTGACCCCCCTGCAGTGATCCCCCAGCAGAGATCCCCGGGCAGTGACACCCCTGCAGTGACCCCCCTGCAGTGACCCCCCTGCAGTGATCCCCCTGCAGTGACCCCCCTGCAGTGATCCCCGGGCATTGACCCCCCTGGTGTGACCCCCCTGCAGTGATCCCTCTGCAGTGACCCCCCTGCAGTGATCCCCGGGCAGTGACCCCCCTGCAGTGACCCTCCTGCAGTGACCCCCGGGCAGTGACCCTCCTGCAGTGATCCCCCTGCAGTGACCCCCTGCAGTGATCCCCCTGCAGTGATCCCCCTGCAGTGATCCCCCTGCAGTGATCCCCGGGCAGTGACCCCTCTGCAGTGACCCCCCTGCAGTGACCCCCCTGCAGTGACCCCCCTGCAGTGATCCCCCTGCAGTGCCCCCCCTGCAGTGATCCCCCTGCAGTGATCCCTGGGCAGTGACCCCCGGGCAGTGACCCCCCTGCAGTGATCCCCCTGCAGTGATCCCCGGGCAGTGATACCCCGGCAGTGACCCCCATGTAGTGATCCCCCTGCAGTGATCCCCGGGCAGTGACCCCCGGGCAGTGACCCCCCTGCAGTGACCCCCCTGCAGTGATCCCCGGGCAGTGATCCCCCTGCAGTGACCCCCCTGCAGTGATCCCCGGGCAGTGATCCCCCTGCAGAGACCCCCGGGCAGTGATCCCCCAGCAGTGACCCCCCTGCAGTGATCCCCCTGCAGTGATCCACGGGCAGTGATCCCCCTGCAGTGACACGCTTGCAGTGATCCCTGGGCAGTGACTCCCCTGCAGTGATCCCCCTGCAGTGACCCCCCCTGCAGTAACCCCCCTGCAGTGATCCCCCTGAAGTGACCCCCTTGCAGTGATCCCCGGGCAGTGACCCCCTGCAGTGATCCTCCTGCAGTGACCCCCGGGCAGCGACCCCCCTGCAGTGATCCCCGGGCAGTGACCCCCCTGCAGTGATCCCCGGGCAGTGACCCCCCTGCAGTGATCCTCCTGCAGTGACCCCCAGGCAGCGACCCCCCTGCAGTGATCCCGGGGCAGTGATCCCCGGGCAGTGACCCCCCTGCAGTGATCCCCCTGCAGTGATCCCCGGGCAGTGACCTCCCTGCTGTGACCCCTCTGCAGTGATCCCCCTGCAGTGACCCCCCTGCAGTGATCCCCTTGCAGTGACCCCCCTGCAGTGATCCCCTTGCAGTGACCCCCTTGCAGTGATCCCTGGGCAGTGACCCCCCTGCAGTGATCCCCCTGCAGTGACCCCCCCTGCAGTAACCCCCCTGCAGTGATCCCCCTGAAGTGACCCCCCTGCAGTGATCCCCGGGCAGTGACCCCCTGCAGTGACCCCCCGGGCAGTGACCACCCTGCAGTGATCCCCGGGCAGTGATCCCCGGGCAGTGACCCGCCTGCAGTGACCCCCGGGCAGTGATCCCCGGGCAGTGAACCCCTGCAGTGATCCTCCTGCAGTGACCCCTGGGCAGTGACCCCCCTGCAGTGATCCCCGGGCAGTGACCCCCTGCAGTGACCCCCCTGCAGTGATCCCCGGGCAGTGATCCCCGGGCAGTGACCCCCCTGCAGTGATCCCCGGGCAGTGATCCCCGGGCAGTGACCCCCCTGCAGTGATCCTCCTGCAGTGACCCCCGGGCAGTGACCCCCCTGCAGTGATCCCCGGACAGTGACCCCCCTGCAGTGATCCCCCTGCAGTGATCCCCGGGCAGTGACCCCCCTGCAGTGACCCCCGGGCAGTGAACTCCCTGCTGTGACCCCTCTGCAGTGATCCCCCTGCAGTGATCCCCGGGCAGTGACCCCCCTGCTGTGACCCCTCTGCAGTGATCCCCCTGCAGTGACCCCCCTGCAGTGACCCCCCTGCAGTGACCCCCAGGCAGTGACCCCCCTGCTGTGACCCCTCTGCAGTGATCCCCCTGCAGTGACCCCCCTGCAGTGATCCCCCTGCAGTGACGCCCCTGCAGTGACCCCCCTGCAGTGATCCCCGGGCAGTGACCCCCCTGCAGTGATCCCCCTGCAGTGACCCCCCTGCAGTGACCCCCCTGCAGTGATCCCCGGGCAGTGACCCCCCTGCAGTGACCCCCCTGCAGTGATCCCCGGGCAATGATCCCCCTGCAGTGCCCCCTCTGCAGTGATCCCCCTGCAGTGATCCCTGGGCAGTGACCCCCCAGGCAGTGACCCCCCTGCAGTGACCCCCGGGCAGTGACCCCTCTGCTGTGACCCCTCTGCAGTGAACCCCCTGCAGTGATCCCCGGGCAGTGACCCCCCGGGCAGTGACTACCCTGCAGTGACCCCCCTGCAGTGATCCTCGGGCAGTGACCCCCCTGCAGTGATCCCCGGGCAATGATCCCCGGGCAGTGACCCCCCTGCAGTGATCCCCGGGCAGTGTTCCTCGGGCAGTGACCCCCCTGCAGTGATCCTCCTGCAGTGACCCCCGGGCAGTGACCCCCCTGCAGTGATCCCCGGGCAGTGACCCCCCTGCAGTGATCCCCCTGCAGTGATCCCCGGGCAGTGACCCCCCGGGCAATGGCCCCCCTGCAGTGACCCCCGGGCAGTGACCCCTCTGCAGTGATCCCCCTGCTGTGACCCCCCTGCAGTGATCCCCCTGCAGTGACCCCCCTGCAGTGACCCCCGGGCAGTGACCCCCCTGCTGTGACCCCTCTGCAGTGATCCCCCTGCAGTGATCCCCGGGCAGTGACCCCCCGGGCAGTGACCCCCCTGCTGTGATCCCTCTGCAGTGATCCCCCTGCAGTGACCCCCCTGCAGTGACCCCCCTGCAGTGACCCCCGGGCAGTGACCCCCCTGCTGTGACCCCTCTGCAGTGATCCCCCTGCAGTGACCCCCCTGCAGTGAGCCCCGGGCAGTGACCCCCCTGCAGTGATCCCCTTGCAGTGATCCCCCTGCAGTGACCCCCGGGCAGTGACCCCCCTGCTGTGACCCCTCTGCAGTGATCCCCCTGCAGTGACCCCCCTGCAGTGATCCCCGGGCAGTGACCCCCCTGCAGTGATCCCCCTGCAGTGACCCCCCTGCAGTGACCCCCCTGCAGTGATCCCCGGGCAGTGACCGCCCGGGCAGTGACCCCCTGCAGTGATCCCCGGGCAGTGACCCCCCGGGCAATGGCCCCCCTGCAGTGACCCCCCTGCAGTGACCCCCGGGCAGTGACCCCTCTGCAGTGATCCCCCTGCTGTGACCCTCCTGCAGTGATCCCCCTGCAGTGACCCCCCTGCAGTGACCCCCGGGCAGTGACCCCCCTGCTGTGACCCCTCTGCAGTGATCCCCCTGCAGTGATCCCCGGGCAGTGACCCCCCGGGCAGTGACCCCCCTGCTGTGATCCCTCTGCAGTGATCCCCCTGCAGTGACCCCCCTGCAGTGACCCCCCTGCAGTGACCCCCGGGCAGTGACCCCCCTGCTGTGACCCCTCTGCAGTGATCCCCCTGCAGTGACCCCCCTGCAGTGATCCCCGGGCAGTGACCCCCCTGCAGTGATCCCCCTGCAGTGACCCCACTGCAGTGACCCCCCTGCAGTGACCCCCCTGCAGTGATCCCCGGGCAGTGACCGCCCGGGCAGTGACCCCCTGCAGTGACCCCCGGGCAGTGACCCCCCTGCTGTGACCCCTCTGCAGTGATCCCCCTGCAGTGACCCCCCTGCAGTGATCCCCCTGCAGTGACCCCCCTGCAGTGACCCCCCTGCAGTGATCCCCCTGCAGTGACCCCCCTGCAGTGATCCCCCTGCAGTGATCCCCGGGCAGTGACCCCCCTGCAGTGACCCCCCTGCAGTGATCCCCGGGCATTGGATCCCCCTGCAGTGCCCCCTCTGCAGTGATCCCCCTGCAGTGATCCCCGGGCAGTGACCCCCCGGGCAGTGACCCCCCTGCAGTGACCCCCCTGCAGTGACCCCCGGGCAGTGACCCCCCTGCTGTGACCCCTCTGCAGTGATCCCCCTGTAGTGACCCCCCTGCAGTGACCCTCCTGCAGTGACCCCCGGGCAGTGACCCCCCTGCTGTGACCCCCCTGCTGTGACCCCCCTGCAGTGATCCCCCTGCAGTGAACCCCCTGCAGTGACCCCCCTGCAGTGACCCCCCTGCAGAGACCCCCCTGCAGTGATCGCCCTGCAGAGATCCCCCTGCAGTGACCCCCCTGCAGTGACCCCCCTGCAGTGACCCCCCGGGCAGTGACCCCCCTGCAGTGATCCCCCTGCAGTGAACCCCCTGCAGTGACCCCCCTGCAGTGACCCCCCTGCAGAGACCCCCCTGCAGTGATCGCCCTGCAGAGATCCCCCTGCAGTGACCCCCCTGCAGTGACCCCCCTGCAGAGATCCCCCTGCAGAAATCCCCCTGCAGTGACCCCCCTGCAGTGACCCCCCTGCAGAGATCCCCCTGCAGTGACCCCCCTGCAGAGATCCCCGGGCAGTGACCCCCCTGCAGTGACCCCCCTGCAGTGATCCCCGGGCAATGATCCCCCTGCAGTGCCCCCTCTGCAGTGATCCCCCTGCAGAGATCCCCGGGCAGTGACCCCCCTGCAGTGACCCCCCTGCAGTGATCCCCCTGCAGTGATCCCCGGGCAATGATCCCCCTGCAGTGCCCCCTCTGCAGTGATCCCCCTGCAGTGATCCCCGGGCAGTGACCCCCCGGGCAGTGACCCCCCTGCAGTGACCCCCGGGCAGTGACCCCCCTGCAGTGACCCCCCTGCAGTGACCCCCCCTGCAGTGACCCCCGGGCAGTGACCCCCCTGCAGTGACCCCCCTGCAGTGACCCCCCCTGCAGTGACCCCCCTGCAGTGATCCCCCTGCCCCCACTCTGTCAGGAGAACCTGATTATTTTCCAGGCAGCAGAGAGACCATGGCCCAGAATTTCATCCAATTCTACCCAATTCAGGTTGGGAAACCCCAGCAACAAAGCTCTCAAGACAAGAAGTATGCGGAATGCAAATCAAATTTAATCCAATAAACCTTCAATCTGCTTGATTCAAAGAAAATCCACTGCCTCTGCATTAGTTTCACTAACTGGGATATATTTGCCATTTTTACCTCCTTTCCTAGGACTCTGACCTTCACAGCTGTGAAGGTGGGGCAGGCAAAGTCGCAGCTGAAATGGTCATGGTTAAATTTCTCTCTGCCTTTCAATGGAATACTCGAAGTGTGAACACTTTGCGCAGATATTGAGAACCAAAAAGATGGTGAAGCCGTCTTTGACAATATCACCCTTATACTCAGACACAGGACCACTTGAGCAGAAAGCTCCTTAATACTGCTACTCCTCAACCTTGTGTTTCTTCCCAAATCCCAGAAACACAGACTGAGATTCAGTGCAGGGATGGGCAACTCTAGGTGTGACTATTTCCCTGACTCACCTGAAGCCCAGGTTGTGAAGGCATTAGGGATTGTAATGGTGACAAGTGGTTTCTTTTGTGTGGGGCATGGAAACAGGGAAAAGGGGTTCAGAGGCTAAGGCAGGAGGCTAGCT
This sequence comes from Chiloscyllium plagiosum, assembly GCF_037043375.1. NCBI lineage: Eukaryota > Metazoa > Chordata > Chondrichthyes > Orectolobiformes > Hemiscylliidae > Chiloscyllium > Chiloscyllium plagiosum. The sequence goes on along the minus strand of NW_028270141.1, from coordinate 1,277,994 downwards.
GTCAACACCAACCCCACCCCAAAATGCACCCAAGTTAAGGCATGATGGAGGGTCACACACCACCCAGCAGGTAATTACCCGGATTCCCTGGTCAGGGAACTAGCCATTTCTTTTTCACCTGCTGGGAAGGCAAGTGACCAAACTAGTGGCTCATTGAAACCCTTCAATGGGTCTCTGACAATCGAAGGAGCTGATCTGAATTGAGAATGTTTCTCAAGAAGCTACTTGCCTAGCACTGAATCACTGTGATAATGTGAAAGGTGTGAGTATTTCCCTTTCCAACATTCATCATGATCAGAGGATTAGATAGGGTAGACAGTGAAAGTCTGAGGATGATGACATCAGCTTGTACGAGGGGGCATAACTACAAATTGAGGGGTGATTGATTTAAGACAGATGTCAGAGGCAGGTTCTTTACGCAGAGAGTGGTAAGGGCGTGAATGCCCAACCTGCCAATGTAGTCAACTCAGCCACATTAGGGAGATTTAAACAATCCTTGGTTAAGCACATGGATGATGATGGGATAGTGTAGGGGGATGGGCTTAGATTAGGTCACAGGTCGGTGCAACATCAAGGGCGGAAGGGCCTGTTCTGTATTGTTCTATGTTCTATGTCCTGCCTGTCAAGCCCAGGAAAGGGAAAACGCTGCCCATGAGGTTCTCACCATAGACTTGATTGTTTTTTAGCCTTCAATGCACAAGAACTTCCATAAACAGCAATAGATTAATGTAATACTTAGATATTTAAAACTGTCAGGCAACCATCTAAGCATGTCAATAATATCATGATTGCATTCATTATACCAGTTTCCTTATCTTTACCAAAATGTATTGACATTAATTGTTTAAAGAGGTGACAGCTAGAATTTGCTTATTACATAGCGTGGGACAAATACAAGAATATTACTTTGTCATTGGTCATTGTCAGCAATGTTTTATGCACAAGATAGGATCTCCATGATCAACCTGTACCAGGATAATTTCATTTATATCACAACCTCAGTCTTCATGGAAAAAAGATGAAGTCATGCAAATGTTGGTTTAAGTCCTTGAGTACATTGTATTTATTTTAATCCACAATAAGGTAAACTTCCTTCGTTTTCAGTCACAGCAATACCTGGGAGTAAATATTTTGAAATCCTTTTCGGAGTAATAGGAACATCAATTTAATTAGGATACAAAGTCCAACAAGCTCACAAAGCAACATTATTGTTCTTAGAAACAAACATAGCAGACAACCTGCTACATTACAGAACCAACATCTTCCTTCAGGTCAGGATTTCAAAGTAAATGTGGGGTGTTTCATACTGGTGAGATGGGAATGAAGTTCAAGGCTCGGCAAAGAAAATAAGAAAAAAAATCAATTATTCAAGCATTAATCCTCTTATGAAACAATTTGAAGGCTTGGCAGTGCAGACAACATTTTTTATAACTTTCGATAATGCCTGAATGGAATAACAATCCCTTCAACAGGTCTCAGAATATGTCTCTTCAATACTGAGCATCAGAATATGAAGGATATGCAGCAAGCAGACAGACTGGTGGGATACTGTTGAATCCAGTGATATTCAGTGAAGGTGAGAGACAAACCCCTTTAACACAGAGATACAGTGAGATGGGATGAAAGGAAGGGAAAGTGAGAGCAGGCAAAGCTAAGCGAATATTCCTCATTGTGGCACCACCCCATGTGAATGAGAGAACAGTTGTGAGCCTGAAGCTAGTGAGGAGAAGGAGGAGGAGGAAGGTACTCTGCGCTCCGGCCTGGACCTAGAATATAAGATATCACCATTAATATAGCCTTCGTTTCTGCATGCAGCATTATCTTAATAAAATAGTTTATTCCAAACACTTGCAAAAATCCTGCGTGTACACAATCTAAACTGTGCAGCACTGAGGGAAGTGATTTTCAGATGATATATTAAACTGATGCCCCCCAGTCCTCAGATCCTTAGAGCAGGGATGTTATCTTCTCTGTCCTGGCTAATAGTCATTCCAGAACTGACATCTCAAAAAGATTACCCCATTGATGCTTGTGGGATCTTGCTGTATGCAAATTAGCTGCTGTACTTCCTACATGAGAAATGACCACAGTTCAGCTGCTCTAAAGTACTGTGGGTTGTGAAGCTGGTCCTACAAATGAAAGTGGTTTTGTTCTTTCTTTTCAAGATTATTAATAATGCTATCCAGTTTTACCGGCTCTGTGTTCTCCTTCAAAGGGACCAGCTCAGTTGGATTAAAAACATTGCCCTTCTGTGGTCATGTCTTCCAAAAACACAGGATTTGTGGAATAAGTTATGAGGAAAGGTTATTGGAATGGACAAACAAGTGGATCCCTGAGCACACAAGAAAGGAGCACAGTCTGTGTGCAGGTGAGATCAGCTGAGTGAGACAAAGGCTGAGTGAGTGAAACTCTGAATTTGTCTCAAAGTGAGATATTGGTACAGAGGTGTTTTAACACCTGAGCTCTGAAGAAAAGTCACATCAGACTTGAAACGTTAACTCTGTTTTTCTCTCCACAGATGCTGCCAGACCCGCTAAATTTCTCTAGCACTTTCTGTTCTTATTTCCGATTTCCAGCATCTGTAGTATTTTGCTTTTGAATGTTTTAACTAAGGTTTACAGCAAGAAGGAAACTCTCCAGAATGTGAGTGGGAGATGATAAAAGATGTGGTTGGAAAAGCCGAACTGCAGTGAAACCAGCAACAATCACAAACAGTGTGACACGAGTCACAGTCAGTAGGATTGGTGAATATTTCTAGTCTTTAAAGTAAGAATGATATCATTAGTTTGTGTCTAGGTGTCTAATATTTATCTTCTCCCTTGTTTTAAAATAGCTAGTTAAGTTTAAGACTGATATTAGCACATTTTTAAAAAGGTAACAGTAGTAAAGTGTAAAAAGCAAGGAATTCAGAAGAAGTACTTAATAAATAAAATCAAACACCATAGTTTTGGCAGGATGGGTGATGTGTTGCTGCTGCAGCATGTGGAAGCTGCTGGACACCAAAGGGATCTCGTGCAAACTATTTGGTGGTGTATGTTTGTTGCTGAAGGAAATTTGGATCCAAGTTAAGGAGCTGGAGTCTGTGCTTCAGACATTGTCCACATCATGGAAGGACATGTGACTGCAGATCAGGCAGGATTGCACTTGAAGAGCGTCAGCCCCTGCAACTCTCCAACATCGAACAATTACAAGATTCTTGTGCAGTCGAGAGTGGGGATTCAGGGATGATGAGTGAACAGCACTGTGGTACAGGGAAGGCATTCTAATGTGTGGGAACATAAAAGGAACGTGGCGGTGGTAGGGGACAGTAACATTATAGAGAGTGATCCAGTTCTTTGCAGCTGTGAGCAGGAGCCCCTAAGGCAGTGCTGCTGACCCGGTGTCAGGGCTAAAGACATCTCTGCAGGGCTGGAGAGGAACTTGGAGAGGGAGGGGAAAGAGCCAGTGCTGCACACTGATACAATGTCCCTGACAGGACTAGGAAGGAGATTCTGTTGAAAAAAATGTGAACTGTTAGGAGCTAAATTAAAATGCAGAATTTCCAAGTTAATGCTTAGATTACTTCCTCAGTGACAGGCAAATTGGCATCAGGTTATAATAGTCAAGAAGTTAAAGAAGTAGCACAGTGATTAGTGTGAGTGAATGGATTTCTGTTTATGGGCATTGGCACCAGGTGATGAGGCAACAGGAAGGGACAGAATGGATAAAGATAGAAACGCAGCATCAAATAAAGACAGGAAACAATTCTAAAAAGGAAATGTAATGGTTCTAGTTGAAGACACCTAATATTTGAAATGAATTAACAGCACAAAAGGAGGTTAATAGGTATGATCCTATTCCCATCACGGAGATATAGTTATAAGTGGATCAAAGATAAAAACAAAATATTCCGAGTTTGAGACTTATTGAAAGGCCAGGCTGGTCGTTTTATCAGATTGTGACGGAATAAGTAAATTAACAAGAAACAGTCTTGGCTCGGAAGATACAGATTCCATGTGGGTGGGTGGTTAAAGATAACAAGAGGAAGAAAACACTAGTGGGAGTGGTCTACAGCCTTGAACAGTATCAAGTGTGAAAACAAAAACTTGATCAATAGATAATGAGGGCATTTACAAAAGGCAATACATTAATTAGGCATGACCTTAATCTTTAAGTAAAATGGGAAAGTTAAAGTTAAATTGGTTGAAGTAGCCACAAGGAAGAATTCATAAAGTGTATTCAGGAGAGTTTGTTGTAAACCCAAATGGGGATCAGGCTATTTTGGATCTGGTCATGCATAATGAGGAAAGTTTAATGAATAATCTGAGAGTAAAAGATCCATTAGAAAACAAAGATGTGCAGGTCAGATCTTTTAGCAATGGGAAAAGCAGGGTTGCAGGAATAGGATAGGGAGGGGGTTCTGGCTGGGATACTCTTCACAGGGTCATTGAGGTGGTGACGGGCTGAAAGGCCTGCTTCCTGTGAGGATTCTGTGATTCTATGAAAGCAGTGACAATAAGATGGCAGAATTTAACAAATTGTTTAAGAGAGAGAAACTTGGATCAAAATTAATTGTCCTAAACTTAAGTAAGAGTAATTACAAAGGAATAAGGGCAGAGTTAGGTGGAATGGCCTGGAAGGAGTTTAGCAGAAAATACAGTTGAGGAGCAATGGCAGGTATCTCAGTAAATAGTTTGTGGCTCACAGCAAAGGCATATTCCAGAGAGGAAGGAGGATTTGAGGAAAGGGATAAACCAACCATGGTTAACCAGGCAAGTTAAGGATAGCTTCAGGTAGCAAGAAAAAAACATACAATGTGGACAAGGTTAGTGGCAAAGCAAGGGATTGAAAATTTTTAAGAACCAACAAAGGATGACTAAAAAATAATGAAGGGAGAAAATAAACTTTAAGGTTAAATTTGGAACTAATACTAAGACAGTGAGCAAGAGCTTTTCTTAATTTATAGAAAGGAAGAGTGAGTTCAAAGTGAACATTGTCCTCCCTTACAGAGAGGATGTTTCCCCTTAAGGGAGGGTCCAGGATCAGAGGGCATAGTCTCAGGATAAGGCGGGGGGTGGGCAATTTAAGACAGAGATAAGGAGGAATTTCTTCCCTGAGGGCGAGATCTTTGGAACTCCTTGCCGCAGAGAGCTGTGGGGCAGAGTCCCTGCATATATTTAAGGCTGAGGTCAATAGATACTTGATCAGCTGGGGAGTCGAGGGTTGCAGGAGAGGGCAGGAAAGTGAATGTCGGATTAGCCAGGATCCTAATGAATGGCACAGCAGGTTCGTGGGGTCAAACGGCCTGCTCCTATTCCTATTCCTTATCATTTTATCAGTCTTCACAATGGAAACACTAAAGGCATCCCAAAATTACTAAATGTTCAAGGAGAATAAAGGGGACAGGGAACAAATACAACAATTATCATAAGAGAAAAAGTACTAGGGACAAATTGAGCTAAAGACTGATTATTCTCTGAACTGGAATGCATTCTAGGATATTAAATTAAGTACCTATCGGGATATTGGGTGCACTGTATGTAATCTTCCAAGGATCCTTAGGCTCTGGAAAAGTCCCAAAGAATTGGAAAATTCAAAAGGAATACTTATTTAAAAAGGGAAGTAAGCAAAGAAAGGTAAAACTGATATAAGCCAATTACTTATCATTTATTATTAGAAAATGTTAGAGTCTGTCGGAAAGGGTGTAATAGCAGAGTATTTAGAAAAATATAATCGAACAGAGTCAGTATAAGATGCTGTTTGCCACTAACCTTGTCCACATTGTATGTTTATTTTCTTGCTATCTGAAGCTATCCTTAACTTCCCCGGTTAACCATGGTTGGTTATCCCCTTCCTCAAATCCTTCTTCCTCTCTGGAATATGCCATCGCTGTGAATCATGAACTATTTATTGAAATTGCTGTCTGCCATTGCTCCTCAACCTTATTTTCTGATAGGCCCATGGTATTGGGTTGGTATACTCGCATGGATAGAGGATTGGCTAACTAATAGAAGTCCGAGGGTTGTGATAAGGGGAACATTTTCAAAATGGAAACCTGTAACTAATGGTGTGTGACAGGGATCAGTGCGGGATCCACAATTATTTACTCTTTATATAAATATTAATGACTTGGATGAAGGAAGCAAATGTACTGTAGCCATGTTTACGGATGACCCAAAAATAGGGAAGGCAGGTAGTGAGGTTGACACAGAGTCTGCAGAGGAATATGAACAAATTAAGTGAGTTAGCAAAAAGGCTGGCAGAAAAATTAAATTAGAAAATGCACAGTTATACACTTTGGTGGGAAGACGACAGAAAGCAGATCAGAAGGATTTGGAGTTCTCCACTATGAATCACAAATAGCTAGCATCTAAGTTCAGTGGGTAACAGGGAAGGCAATAGGACTGTTGGCCTTTATTTCAAAGGGAATAGTATATAAAAAGAGGGAAATCTTGCTAAAACTGTACAGGAACTAATTAGACCATAATTGGAATACTGTGAACAGCTATGTTCCCATTTTAAAGGAAAGATATACTAGCATTGGAGACATTCAGGGAAAGTTCATCATGTCGATCCCAGGCATGGAGGAATTTTCTTTTGAGGAGAGGTTGAGTAGGTTGGGCCAAGACTCGTTGAAGTTTAGATCAATGATGGGTGGCCTTATTAAAATATATAAGATTTTTAGGGAAAACAAAAAAAAAAATCTGTGGATGATGGAAATAAGAAACAAAAATGAGAAATTGTTGGAAAACCTCAGCAGGATTGGTAGCATCTGTGGAGACAGAGTTATGTTTTGGATCCAGTGACCCTCCTTCAGAACCACTGGTTACTGGACCCAAAACATTAACTTTGCTTTCTCTCCACAGATGCTGCCAGGTCTGCTGAGTTTCTCCAGTGATTGATGTTTAAGATTCTTAGGCGTGACAGGATAAATATGGAGACAGTATTTCCCTTTTTGGAGAGTCTAGCACCAGAAGGCATAATCTCAGAGTAAGGGGTCACCCAATTAGGACAGAGATGAAGTGAAATGTCTTCTCTCAAGTGTAGTGAATCTGTGGAATACTTTACCTCAGAGGGCTGGAGATGGCAGGCCATTAAGTATATTCAAGTGCAGAAAGACAAATCTTTAATTGGTAAAGAATCAAGGGTCATGGAGATAAAGCAGGAAAGTGAAGATGATTACATCAGCTATGATCTCATTGAATAGTAGAGCAGACTTAGAGTCATAGAGTCATAGAGATGTACAGCATGGAAACAGACACTTTTGTCCAACCTGTCCATGATGGGCTGAATGGCCTACTTATGCTCCTATTTCTTCTGGTTTTATGGTAATCAGATTGGACAAATCTTATACTGTGTGGGAAAAGCTCTAACAAAGGGATTTAAAACAGCAGCAGGCAATTTGTATATTTTTCAAACTGGGATGGTACGGTGGGAGAGAGCCAGGAAGGAAAGGTCAGAACTAAATAAAAACTGAAATAACCCGTGAAAGCTGGAGATCAGAAACAAGAACAGAAATTGCTGAAAGATCAGAACTAATATGTCTCTGGTAACAGAAGGACACAATGAGAAGGTAGGCAATTGATTCTGAAATCAAATAAGCCAAATGTTCTTTACTAATTCCTAATTTATTTCATTTTCTCATAACTTGTGAAAATATTTCCCGGGTTACTATTTCTTTTATCAAGAATGACAAAGTTGTACTGGCAGGTCAGACAAGAATGACAAATAAGTAATGATAATTGTGTGCATGCAAAACCTTGTTTACAGGAGCTTAATGAATTTTACTCTGCAGATTAGAACAGTTGTTTATACTTGAGACATTCTCACCATGATCGGGATTTCCTAACTCTTGTGCTGGCTGACCGATCTGGGGTAACAGAGCTGCTGTGGTGTAGCTGTCCTCCAGTTGCTCCTTGTAGTGACCGTGACCGTGGAATGTCCAGCTCAAACACCGTGGGTGTTGCCATGTCTAATTCCAAGAAAAGAATGTTTTCAGCCTACACCAGACAGGAAACAGATTAGAAAGTTACTCCAATTCTAGAACACAGAACATAGGACATTACAGCGCAGTACAGGCCCTTCGGCCCTCGATGTTGTGCCGACCTGTCATACCAATCTGAAGCCCATCTACCTACACTATTCCACGTACGTCCATTATGCTTGTCCAATGGCGACTTAAATGTACTTAAAGTTGGTGAATCTACTACCGTTGCAGGCAAAGCATTCCATACCCTTCCTACTCTCTGAGTAAAGAAACTACCTCTGACATCTGCCCTATATCTATCACCCCTCAATTTAAAGCTATGCCCCCTTGTGCTCACCGTCACCATACTTGGAAAAAGGCTCTCCCTGTCCACCCTATCTAACCCTCTGATTATCTTATATGTCTCTATTAAGTCACCTCTCAACTTTCTTCTCTCTAACGAAAACAGCCTCAAGTCCCTCAGCCTTTCCTCGTAAGACCTTCCCTCCATACTAGGCAACATCCTAGTCAATCTCCTCTGCACCCTTTCCAAAGCTTCCACATCCTCCTTATAATGCGGTGACCAGAACTGTACACAATACTCCAAGTCCGGCCGCACCAAAGTTTTGTACAGCTGTAGCATAACCTCATAGTTCCGGAGCTCGTTCCCTCTATTAATAAAAGCTAAAACACTGTATGCCTTCTTAACAACCCTGTCAACCTGGGTGGCAAGTTTAAAGGATCTGTGTACCTGGACAACGAGATCTCTCTGCTCATCTACACTACCAAGAATCTTACCATTAGCCCAGTACTTTGCATTCCGGTAACTCTGACCAAAGTGAATCACCTCAAACTTATCTGCATTAAACTCCATTTGCTACCTCTCAGTCCAGCTCTGCAGCTTATCTATGTCTCCCTGGAACTTACAACATCCTTCGTCACTATCAACAACTCCACCGACCTTAGTGTCATCTGCAAATTTCCAGCATATTCCTATGTAGATTGGGGTAGATTGTGCCTTACCAATTTAATAGAGTTCTTTGAGGAAATGACCAAGTTGATAGATGAAGGAAGGGCTTTTGCAACGTTTGTGAAGGTTTGTAGCTCAGGGTGAGGTTTAGGGTGTAGGTTTGCTCGCTGAGCTGTAGGTTTGATATCCAGACGTTTCATTACCTGGCTAGGTAACATCATCAGTGGTGACCTCCAAGTGAAGGAAGGGCTGTTCAACTCATATACATGGACTTTGGTAAGGTGTTTGATAAGGTTCCCCATGGTAAACTAATGGAGAAAGTGAAGTCACATGGTGTACAGGGTGTTCTAGCTAGGTGGATAAAGAACTGGTTGAGCAACAGGAGACAGAGAGTAGTAGTTGAAGGGAGTTTCTCGAAGTGGAGAAAGGTGACCAGTGGGGTCCCACAGGGGTCAGTGTTGGGGGCCACTGTTGTTTGTGATATACATAAATGATCTGGAAGAGGCCACTGTTGGTATGATCAGTAAATTTGCAGATGACACGAAGATTGGTGGAGTAGCAGAAAGCATAGGGGACTGTTAAAGAATACAGGAGAATATAGATAGACTGGAGAGTTGGGCAGAGAAGTGGCAGATGGAATTCAATCCAGGCAAATGTGAGGTGATGCATTTAGGCAAGCCTAATTCGAGAGTGAACTATACAGTAAATGGAAGATCTTTGGGAAAAGTTGATGAGCAGAGAGATCTGGGCGTTCAGGTCCATTGTACCCTGAAGGTGGCTGCACAGGTGGATAGAGTGGTCAAGAAGGCATACAGTATGCTTGTCTTCATCGATGGGGTATTGAGTATAAGAGCTGGCAGGTCATGTTAACACTGTACAAGACATTGGTTCGGCCGCATTTAGAATACTGTGTACAGTTCTGGTTGCCACATTAACAAAAGGATGTGGACGCTTTGGAGAGGATACAGAGAAGGTTTACGAGGATGTTGCCTGGTATGGAAGGTGCAAGCTAAAAAGAGAGGTTGAGTAGGTTAGGTGTGTTTTCATTAGAAAAAAGGAGATTGAGGGGTGACCTGATTGACGTTTACAAAATCATGAAGGGTATAGACAGGGTGGATAGAGACAAGCTTTTTCCCAGGGTGAAGGATTCCATAACGAGAGGTCACAGTTTGTTTCAAAATTACTTACCTGTAGCGGGCAGCGGTGTTTTTTTTATTCTCTCTTCACAAAAAGAGCGGGAGCAGCAGAGGAAGTGACGGCAAGCAGAGGGGCAGCCGGGAAGGAGAACTGTGAGTATAAATACTCACCCTTTAATCACCAACGGTCATTTGAGTGGGAGCAGCGGCCGAGTGATTAGTATTTGAGTGGGTGTGTTCTAGACCCCAGGTCCTACTTCCGTAGGGCCTCCCTCCCACCCTCCTCCTCTAACCTAACTTTAAAGTCCACATTTAAGTGACTCAGTGTTATTGACTCAGTGTTCTTGTTTTTGGAGAAAGTGTACAGTCATGGCAGCGCAGGCGGTGAAATGTTCCTCCTGCAGGATGTTTGAGGTAGGGGTGACCACCGATACTCCTGCCGACTTCGTCTGCAGGAAATGCAGTCAGATCCTGATCCTCACCGAACGAGTTAGGGAACTGGAACTGGAATTGGATGAGCTGAGGATTATTCGAGAGGCTGAGAGGGTGATTGATAGAAGCTACAGGGACATAGTTACGCCGGAGAAAAAAGGTAGCTGGGTAACAGTTAGAGGTGGGAAGAGGAAGAAGCAGGCAGTGCAGGGTTCCCCTGTGGTCGTTCCCCTAAAAAATAAATATCCAGCTTTGGAAACTGTTGGGGGGGACAGCGTTGCAGGTGCAAGCTGCAGTGAAGGGGTCTGTGGCTCTGAGACTCAGAAGGGAAAGGGGGAGAGGAGGAGAGCGCTAGTTATAGGGGACTCTCTAGTTAGAGGGACGGACAGGCGGTTCTGTGGACATGGGCGAGACTCACGGATGGTTTGTTGCCTCCCGGGTGCTAGGGTCCGAGACGTCTCAGACCGTGTCTTCAGAATCCTTAAGGGGGAGGGTGTGCAGCCAGAAGTCGTGGTGCACATTGGCACCAACGACATAGGTAGGAAGAGGGATGGGGAGGTCATTCAAGAGCTCAAGGAGTTAGGCTGGAAGCTAAAAGCTAGGACAGACAGAGTCGTCATCTCTGGGTTGTTGCCGGTGCCACGTGACAGTGAGGCAAAGAATAGGGAGAGAGTGCAGTTGAACACGTGGCTGCAAGGCTGGTGTAGGAGAGAGGGCTTCAGATATTTGGACAATTGGACTGCATTCTGGGGAAGGTGGGACCTGTACAAACAGGACGGGTTGCACCTGAACCAGAAGGGCACCAATATCCTGGGGGGTAGGTTTGCTAGCACTCTTCGGGGGGGTTTAAACTAATTTGGCAGGGGGATGGGATCCGGACTTGTAGTCCAGCAAGTAGGTTAGCTGTTTGTCAGGATGCCCAAGACTGTGGGGGGGCTGTGGAGAAGGTAGCACTGACAGGGACTACTAGCGGACACAGAGATGGGCTCAAGTGCGTATACATCAACGCAAGGAGTATCAGAAATAAGGTGGGTGAACTTAAGGCGTGGATCGGTACCTGGGACTACGATGTTGTGGCCATCACGGAAACGTGGATAGATGTGGGACAGGAATGGCTGTTGGAGGTTCCTGGTTACAGGTGTTTCAGTAAGATTAGGGAGGGTGGGAAAAAAGGAGGGGGGGTGGCATTGCTAATTAGAAATGGTATAACGGCTGCAGAAAGGAAGTTTGAGGGGGATCTGCCTCTGGAGGTAGTATGGGCTGAAGTCAGAAATAGGAAAGGTGCAGTCACCTTGTTGGGTGTTTACTATAGGCCCCCCAATAGCAGCAGAGATGTGGAGAAACAGATTGGGAAACAGATTGTGGAAAGGTGCAGAAGCCACAGGGTCGTAGTCATGGGCGACTTCAACTTCCCAAATATTGATTGGAAGCTCTTTAGATCAAGTAGATTGGATGGGGCGGTGTTTGTGCAGTGTGTCCAGGAAGCTTTTCTAACTCAGTATGTAGATTGTCCAACCAGAGGGGAGGCCATATTGGATTTGGTACTCGGTAATGAACCGGGACAAGTGGTGGGCTTGTTAGTGGGTGAACATTTTGGTGATGGTGACCACAATTCTGTGACTTTCACCTTGGTTATGGAGAGAGATAGGTGCGCACAACAAGGTAGATTTTATAATTGGGGGAAGGGAAATTACGATGCTGTAAGGCAGGATTTGAGGAGCATACGTTGGGAGCATAGGCTGTCAGGGAAGGATGTGGTGGAAATGTGGAACTTTTTCAAAGAGCAGATACGACGTGTCCATGATATGTATGTACCTATCAGGCAGGAAAGAAATGGTCATGTGAAGGAGCCTTGGTTGACGAGAGAGGTTGAATGTCTGGTAAAGAGGAAGAAGGAGGCTTACATAAGGTTGAGGAAACAGGATTCAGACAGAGCAGTGGAGGGATACAGGATAGCCAGAAGGGACCTGAAGAAAGGGATTAGGAGAGCTAAGAGAGGGCATGAAAAATCGTTGGCGGATAGGATCAAGGATAACCCCAAGGCATTTTATGCGTATGTGAGAAACCAGAGAATGACGAGAACGAGGGTAGGTCCGATCAAGGACAGTAGTGGGAGACTGTGTATTGAGTCGGAAGAGATAGGAGAGGTCTTGAACAAGTACTTCTCTTCAGTATTTACGAACGAGAGGGACTGTATTGTAGAAGAGGAGAGTGTGAAATGGACTGGTAAGCTAGAAGAGATACCTGTTAGAAAGGAAGATGTGTTGGACATTTTGAACAACTTGAGGATAGACAAGTCCCCCGGGCCTGACGGGATATATCCTAGGATTATGTGGGAAGCAAGAGAGGAAATTGCAGTACCGTTGGCAATGATCTTCTCGTCTTCACTGGCAAAGGGGGTGGTACCAGGGGACTGGAGAGTAGCGAATGTTGTGCCCCTGTTCAAAAAAGGGAATAGGGATAACCCCGGGAATTACAGGCCTGTTAGTCTTACTTCTGTGGTAGGCAAAGTAATGGAAAGGGTACTGAGGGATAGGATTTATGAGTATCTGGAAAGACACTGCTTGATTAGGGACAGCCAGCACGGATTTGTGAAGGGTAGGTCTTGCCTTACAAGTCTTATTGAATTCTTCGAGGAGGTGACCAAGCATGTGGATGAGGGAAGAGCAGTGGATGTAGTGTACATGGATTTTAGTAAGGCATTTGATAAGGTTCCCCATGGTAGGCTTATGCGGAAAGTCAGGAGGCATGGGATAGAGGGAAATTTGGTCAATTGGATAGAAAACTGGCTAACCGGTCGAAGGCAGAGAGTGGTGGTAGATGGTAAATACTCAGCCTGGAGCCCAGTTACAAGTGGAGTTCCGCAGGGATCAGTTCTGGGTCCTCTGCTGTTTGTAATTTTTATTAATGACTTAGATGAGGGAGTCGAAGGGTGGGTCAGTAAATTTGCAGATGATACGAAGATAGGTGGAGTTGTGGACAGTGAGGAGGGCTGTTGTCGGCTGCAGAGGGACTTAGATATGATGCAGAGCTGGGCTGAGGAGTGGCAGATGGAGTTCAACCCTGCCAAGTGTGAGGTTGTCCATTTTGGAAGAACAAATAAGAATGCGGAATACAGGGTTAATGGTAGGGTTCTTAGTCAGGTGGAGGAACAGAGGGATCTTGGGGTCTATGTACATAGATCTTTGAAGGTTGCCACTCAGGTGGATAGAGTTTGTAAGAAGGCCTATGGAGTATTATCGTTCATTAGCAGAGGGATTGAATTCAAGAGTCGTGAAGTGATGTTGCAGCTGTACAGGACTTTGGTTAGGCCACAGTTGGAGTACTGTGTGCAGTTCTGGTCGCCTCACTATAGGAAAGATGTGGAAGCTTTGGAGAGGGTGCAGAGAAGATTTACCAGGATGTTGCCTGGAATGGAGAGGAAGTCGTACGAGGATAGGTTGAGAGTTCTCGGTCTTTTCTCGTTGGAACGGCGAAGGACGAGGGGTGACTTGATAGAGGTTTATAAGATGATCAGAGGAATAGATAGAGTAGACAGTCAGAAACTTTTTCCCCAGGTACAACAGAGTGTTACAAGGGGGCATAAATTTAAGGTGAAGGGTGGAAGGTATAGGGGAGATGTCAGGGGTGGGTTCTTTACCCAGAGAGTGGTGGGGGCATGGAATGCGCTGCCCGTGGGAGTGGTGGAGTCGGAATCATTGGCGACCTTTAAGCGGCATTTGGATAGGTACATGGATGGGTACTTAATCTAGGTTAGAAGTTCGGCACAACATCGTGGGCCGAAGGGCCTGTTCTGTGCTGTATTGTTCTATGTTCTATGTTCTATGTAAGGTGAGAGGTGTAAAGTTTGAGGGGGATACACGCAGCAAGTACTTCACACAGAGGGTGGTAGGTGCCTGGAGCGCGTTGCCAGCAGAGGTGGTAGAGGCAGGCACGGTAGAATCATTTAAGGAACACCTAGATGCATGAGTAGGTGGGGAGCAGAGGGATACAGATGCTTAGGAAGTGGGCAACAGGTTTAAACAGTGGATTTGGATCTGCTCAGGCTTGGAGGGCCGAAGGGATGTAAATTTTCTTTGTTCTTTTTTGTTCTTTATATTCCCATGGCACTTTTGGCAGATAAAAGCTGAAATATCTGGAAACTAGTCTGGGTTCTGATACACTGGGACCCCATACAGCTACAAGATTTCGAGGAAAGCCTTGTTGGAGCATAACAACCATCTACCTCTTATAAAGTCATCACCATGAAGGCCAGGGATCTGTGAATGACCATGTGGCACATAGTTTGCACTAGGAAGCCTCATTATTGACTCTAGCCTCCATAAAATCTCATGTCTTCAGCTCAGACATATAATCGTACTGATTACTACATACAGCCTTTTTCAGCTGTTGAATCAGCACTGCCGGAAGCACTGTGGAGAGAAAAGGCTTGGAACATTCTCACCAACAGTGGCTCAGCAGCTCTTTTCCTAACAGAGCTGGTGGAATCTGAAAGGACAATCTATCATAATGCGCCTGCAGCAGGAGGTGAGACAATCATCAAGGAGAAAACTCTACACCTCATTCTCACCAGTTTCGCTATTACAGATGCATCTGGGTCGGAGCTAATACTGAAAAATGTGTTGCTGGAAAACACAGCAGATCAGGCAGCATCCAAGGAGCAGGAGAATCCACGTTTCGGGCATAAGACCTTCTTCATTCCTGAAGAAGTGCTTATGCCCGAAACCTCGATTCTCCTGCTCCTTGGATGCTGCCTGACCTGCTGCGCTTTTCCAGCAACACATTTTCAGCTCTGATGTCCAGCATCTGCAGTCCTCACTTTCTCGGAGCTAATACTGTATACTTCTGATGAAGACATCAATCTACACATCAAGACTTCAATTGAGATATGTGCCGCTGCCACTGTGCTAATTGGGATACATTTTAAACAGATCTTGCAACACAAAATTGGCCATCCATGATGCACTGGGGGCTATCAGCAGCAGTAGAATTGTATTCAACCACAATCTGTGACCTTGTGCCCTAGCTGTTCCCCACTCTTCGATTACAATGACCATCAAAGTGGGAGATCAATCCTGAACCAATGATCAGAACAAAGAATGCAAGTGGGTATGCACAGAGCAGCACCAGACACGCCTAACAGTGAAGGTGCAGCCTGGTGAAGTATAATGCATGACTACCTACATGTTAACCAGCAGAAGCAGAGATACAAGCAATCCCACACAGTTAATGCATCAGATTAAAGTCCTATTACATCCAGTTGGGAATGTGGCGAGCAATTAGAACAGGAGGAGGAGACTCCTGACAAATATGCTCATCTTCAGTGCTGAGAGAGCCCAGCACCTTTAACAAAGCAAAACAATTCACATCTTCAACCAGAAATGCCAAAAGGATGAACCAGCTCAACCTCCTCCCAGGGGCCCTAGCACAACTGATGACAATCTTTAGCCAATTTGCTTTTCCCCACAGGATAGCAAGAAGCTGTTGAAGACATTTGGGTCCTAACAAAAACCTGGCTATTGTTCTTAAGAATGGGCTCCAGAATGAGCAATGGCCCTGGTGAAGCTTGGTGTTGTGTGACCATATTGTGGGCAGAGGGAGAGATGGCCGCACGGTTTGCTGAGATGATCCTTTTTCTGATCAGAACATTGTCTCTCAAATGATCTCCTCCAGATATGTTCACTAGCTTGCAGTAGGCATGATGAGATCCGAAAAATTAATTGGTTACTTTTAGACCAGCATGATTTTTATCACAGAGCGCTAATAACTCCTGTTCTGGAGTGGTGGGGGGGAGAGGTGCCAATAGTTTCTCACCTAAGCATTGACACTCCTGAGCCATTCAGTTACCTGTGAGTCAATCATATAGTTGTTGGCAGGCAGACTGACTTTGTCATTAATAACTTGTCCATAGATCAATCAGCTATTCGTATCCAGTCAAATCTCTATTCGTCCACACTCCCCTGGTTCCAGATCATCTGTAAATAACTTCCCCACTGCTTGAACCAACAGCTATGTAAATAATACTTTAAATGAGTGAGGGAGTGTCAGGTAACTTGCTTTTAAAACGTGCACTAAACTTTCAACAATCCTTAGATTTGCAAATACACATTTTCCTATTTCAACCTACAATCAAAAATACAGGTAAGATATAGCATTTACTGTTCTGAGGAAGGGTCATTCGATCTGAAATGTTAACTCTGATTTCTCTCCACAGATGCTGCTAGAGATTTTGCAGCATTTCCGATTTTGTTTCAGCCTTGATAGTGTTTGTTGTCTTTTGGATTTGTACCACTAGCCAGACATGCAACAATTGTTCTTGTACTTGTATCCTATTAAAACTGGCATGAGCTCACACTTTAAAATGACATTGACTTCCCCAAAAGTACTACATGTGCAAGTGGACTCAACTCAATTTCACTTTTATTGGACACCTATAGCACAACAGAAGTGTTCCAATAACATTCAGAATGTTTGACATCCTCTAGGCCACAGCAGCCCACTTTATTGGCAACACATCTACAAACATTCACTCCGTTCACCATTGATGCTCAGAGATGTTCAGAAATTCATCAAAGATTCTGAGACAGCAGCTGCCAAACCCACAAACACTTCCATCTCAAAGCACAAGGGCAGCAGATACACCATCCACTGACAGCTCCCCTCCAAGCCACTCACCTTTCTGACTTGGAAATATATTGCCGTTCCTTCATTGTCGCTGGGTCAAAATCCTGAAATTCTGTCCCTAAGGGCATTGTGGGTCAACCCACAGCACATGGACTGCAGCGGTTCAAGAAGACAGCTCACCCCCACTTTCTCAACGGGCAACTAGGGATGGGCAATAAATGCTGGGCTAAACCAGTGATGCCCATGTCCCACAAGTGAATAAGATAGTTCCAATAATTAGCACAAATGTATTATACATTTCCAGGTGGTTAGGGAAAGGGAAATGAAACAAATGTTAAGATTTTAAAAATATTAGCAGTAGGACATTATGAACATTATATATCTAGTAACAAAAAGGTAAATATTGGAAACTATTCTTATATAAAGAACAAAGAAAATTTACAGCCCAGGAACAGGCCCATGGGCCTTCCAAGCCTGAGCCGATCCAAATGTACTGTCTAAACCTGTTGGACAATTCCTCAGCATCTGTATCCCTCTGCTCCCCACCTGCTCATACATTTATCCAGACGCATCTTAAATGAATCTACCGTTCCTGCCTTTACTACCTCTGCTGGCAACACACTCCAGGCATCTACCACCCTCTGTTTGAAGTACTTGCCACATGTATCCCCCTTAAACTTTACACCTCTCACCTTGAAAGCGTGACCTCTCGTTACTGAATCCTTCACCTGGGAAAAAGCTTGTCTCTATCCACCCTGTCTATACCCTTCATGATTTTGTAAACCTCAATCAGGTCACCCCTCAATCTCTTTTCTAATGAAAACAAATCGAACTTACTCAACTCTCTTCATAACTAGCACTTTCCATACCAGGCAACATCCTCATAAACCTTCTCTGCACCCTCTCCAAAGCGTCCATATCTTTTTGTTAATGTGGCAACCAGAACTGGACACAGTATTCTAAATGTGGCCGAACCAATGTATTGTACAATTTTAACATCACTTGCCAGCTCTTATACTCAATATCCCGTCCAATGAAGGCAAGCATACTATATGCCTTCTTGACTACTCTATCCACCTGTGCAGCAACCTTCAGGGTACAATGGACCTGCACTCCCAGATCTCTCTGCCCATCAACTTTTCCCAAGGCTCTTCTGTTCATTGTATAATTCTCTCTAGAGTTAGTCTTACCTAAATGCATCACCTCACATTTGCCTGGATTGAACTCCATCTGCCACTTTTCTGCCCAACTCTCCAGTCTATCTATATCCTCCTGTATTCTTTGACAGTCCCCTATGCTTTCTGCTACTTCACCAACCTTTGTGTCATCTGCAAACTTGCTGATCAATTCAACAGTGTCCTCTTCCAGATCATTTATGTATATTACAAACAACAGTGGCCCCAGCACTGATCCCTGTGGAACACCATTGGTCACCTTTCTCCATTTCAAGAAACTCCCTTCAACTACTACTCTGTCTCCTGTTGGTCAACCAGTTCTTTATCCACCTAGTTAGAACACCCTGCACACCACGTGACTTCACTTTCTCTATTAGTCTACCATGGGGAACCTTATCAAACGCCTTACTAAAGTCCATGTATATGACATCAACAACCCTTCCTTCATCGAACAACTTGGTCACTTCCTCAAAGAACTCTATTAAGTTGGTACGGCACAATCTCCCCCCGACAAAACCATGTTGCCTATCACTGATAAGCTCATTCCTTTCTAAATATAAATAGATCTTATCCCTCAGTACCCTCACCAGCAATTTTCCCACCAATGACATCAGGCTCACTGGTCTGTAGTTACCTGGAATATCCCTACTACCTTTCTTGTACAGGGGGACAACATGAGCAACCTTCCAGTCCTCTGGCACCTCACCTGTATTTAAGGATGCCACAAAGATATCTGTCAGGGCCTTGGCTAGTTCCTCTCTCACCTCCCTCAGCAACCTGGGATAGATCCCAACTGGTCCTAGGGATTTGTCCACCTTAATAACCTCTAGCCTACCCAACACATCTTCCCTACTAATGTCAACGTGATCCAGACTAATCAAACTTCTATCTCTAATCTCAAGATTCATCATGTCCTTCTCCTCAGTGAACACTGATGCAAAGCAATCATTCAGAATCTCACCCATTCTCTTAGGTTCGGCACACAGCCTTCCTTCATTATCCTTTAGTGCACAAATCCTTTGTCTAATCACCCGCTTTCTCCTTATGTAAGAATAAAATGCTTTGGGATTTTCCTTAATTCTATTCGCTAAAGCTATTTCATGACCCCTTTTAGCCCGCTTGATTCCTCTTTAAGATTGGTCCTACTCTACCGATATTCCTCCAGGGCCTGTTCTGTTCTTAGCTGCCTAAACCTTATGTATGCTTCCCTTTTCCTCTTGGTTAGTCGTACAATTTCTCTTGTCATCCACAGTTCACAAATCTTGCCCTTCCTATCCTTTGCCTTCAATGGGACATGCCTATCCTGCACCATCTTTAACCTATCTTTGAAAGCCTCCCACATCTCAAATGTGAACTCCCCTTCAAATGGCTGTGTCCAATCCACATTTCCGAGCTCCTGCCTAATTTTGATATAATTGGCCTTGACCCAGTTTAGTACTCTTCCCTGAGGACCACTCATCTTTATCTAAGAGTATTCTAAAACTTACAGAATTGTGGTCACTGTTCTCAAAGATATCCCCCACTGCAAATTCTACCATCTGTCCTGGCTCGTTACCCAGTACCAGGTCCAATATGGCCCCTTCCCTCGTCGGACTATTGACATACTGCTCTAGGAAACTCTCCTGGAAGCTCCTTACAAATTCTACCCCATCCAGATCTCTGACACTAAGTGTACCCCAGTCAATGTTGGGAAAATTAAAATCTCCCATCACCACTACCCTGTTGTCTCTACATCTTTCCATGATCTGTTTACCTATTTGTTCTTCTACCTCACGCTCACTGTTGGGAGGCCTGTAATACAGCCCCAACAATGTAACTGCAGCCTTCTTATTTCTCATTTCTTTTTCACTGTATAGAGATGCCGGTGTTGGACTGGGTTGGACAAAGTTAAAAATCACCCAACACCAGGTTATAGTCCAACAGGTTTAATTGGAAGCACTAGCTTTCGGAGCGACGCTCCTTCATCAGGTAGTTGTGGAGGACACAATTGTAAGGCACAGAATTTATAGCAAAAGTTTACAGTGTGATGTAACTGAAATTATACATTGAAAAATACCTTAATTGTTTGTTGAGTCTCTCATCTGTTAGATTGACCATGTTAGTTTCACTTCTTTCATTTGTAAATAACAAAACTTTTTTTAAAAGTTACATTCTCAGGTTAGCTGTAACAATTGGTATCAGCCCAGATAAGATGTTGAAGGTGTTAGCCCCCGTGTTCTCTGTCTGCGCCATAATGTTTTAGATTGATTCTAATCTAAAAAGTGAGTTAACAGAGTCTTACATGGATTCATGCAGTTTTGAGCAAAGTACAATGTAACTCTGCAAGTACAAATTCACCCCACAAACGTATATGTATATGTATTCATGTGGGTTTTTGCACGTTTGTGTGATTCTGTCTGTCTGGGATGGGGGGTTGTGAGTGTGCGAGAGAGTGTATGTGTGTGTGTATATGAGTGTAAAGTGTCTAAGTCTGAGAGGATGTGTGGCTGTGTGCTGTGTCTGTGTATACGTGTGTCTGTGTGTGTGCATAGTGTAATAGTGTCACCTGTAGTGTGACATGACCCCAAGGTCCCGTTGAGGCCCTCCCTATGGGTACCGAACTTTGCTATCAGCCTCTGCTCAGCCACTTTTCTCTGCTGCCTGTCCCGAAGTCGGCCTTGGAGGACTGTCACCCAAAGGTCCGAGGCTGAATGTCCTGGACCACTGAAGTGTTCCCCAACTGGGAGGGAACCCTCCTGTCTGTTGATTGTTGTGCGGTGCCCATTCATCTGTTGTCGTAGCCTTTGCTCGGTTCCCACGTGTAATAGTGGTATCTATGTCCACACTCTAACACGTCTTGCAGCGTCTACCGTGACAGGGTTGTATGGAGTTGTCCTGAGAGCCAGGCAGTTTGTTACAAACAATGATCTGTTTGAGGTTTGGCGGTTGTTTAAAGGTGAGCAGTGGCGGTGGGGGGAAGACCTCTCATCTTTTATTTCTCTTAATGAGAGCAATCTTTTTGAACTGTTATACTCATATCATACATTAGAGGGAGCCAATACATTAATAAACACAGCTTGGAAATTTACATTGTAAGTGTGAACAAAATATATTTCTCAAGAGTGTGGAACTTTACATATTGGGACAGTATTGTAGAAATATGAGTGCAAAGGTCAATGCATCTTATTCATTATCTGTTTGGTATACTATGGGTGGCACGGTGGTTAACACTGCTGCCTCACAGCGCCAGAGACCTGGGCTCAATTCCCACCTCAGGCGACTGTCTGTGTGGAGTTTGCACATTCTCCCTGTGTCTGCGTGGGTTTCCTCCGGGTGCTCCGGTTTCCTCCCACAGTCCAAAGATGTGCAGGTTAGGTGAATTGGCCATGCTAAATTACCCCTAGTGTTAGATGTAAGAGAATCGGTCTGGGTTGGTGTGGACTGGTTGGGCCGAAGGGCCTGTTTCCACACTGTAAGTAATCTAAACTTCCCATTCTTAGCTCTGACAAAATCTATCACTTTTCTTTTCAAATGCTGTGATCATTTCACATTTGCAAATAATACAGTTGTTGCTGCTTAACACAGTCTTTAAAAAGTAAAATAATAATAGGGATGTCAATCATTTTCAAAAGTTGCAAGGTTTACAACCAATTTGTGTCCTTGAACCAGACATCACCGAGGGCTTGTGAGCTCTCCCCACAGTACCCAGCCTTTACCAGCTGGTATGTGTGTAAATCCTCTGTACTCTGGTGTACACTGTTACTGGGCCACTTGAATGATTCATTGTTTGCAGATGCCCATACAGAATAGGATTTTTTGAAACAAGCCAAAATTTCATCTCAGCAAGTCACTGTTCAATTTTGTTTCAAATCTCATACATCTTTGTGTTACTTAAGTGACAGATTGTTAATCGTCATAATGTGAACTGTTGGAAAAATGGAACAAAGCATTGTAAATTGTGAGGTACAGCAATGCGAATGTTTTCATTTTATTGTGAGGTAGGAAGAAGACAGCAGACAAATTATTTTGCTAAAAGTGAAAGTATAGATCAGTATTTTCGGAGAGAAATGACAGAATCCGGGTTTGGTTTCAGATTGCTGATTGCAGTAATAAGTTTATCGTAATTCCCAGATTTCATTGATATTGTTCTCACAGGGCACGAGACTCAGGGGTTATTCCAAAGTTCACCAAGTTCAGAAAGACAATACAAATGCAAGCTTCTGCAGATGCCGGAAGTCTGAAAGATAAACATAAAATGCTGGAACAAAAACAAAATTTGCTCGAGAAACTCAACAGGTCTGGCAGCATCTACAGAGAGAAAACAGAGTCAACGTGTTGAGTCAAGTGATCCTTCTACAGACTTTGCAAGCTTTGAAATATTAACTCTGCTTTCTCTCCATAGATGCTGCCAGGCCTGCTAAGCTTTTCAAGCAATTTCTGTTTTTGATTCCGATTTCTAGCATCTCCAGTTCTACATTTTGTCGTCAAGTACTGGAATTTGGTTTTCTCTGACATAGGATCTGGGTGTATTGAGGTAAAAACCTTTTATTCCTGATGAAGGGCTTCCGCCCGAAACGTCGATTTCGAAGCTCCTTGGATGCTGCCTGAACTGCTGTGCTCTTCCAGCACCACTAATCCAGAATCTGGGTGTATTGAATCATGCAATTAGTCCACACGCTGACCAATTGAGAAACACAGCAGCCAGACGATTGTGGAGCTGCCTTATCAACAATATTGCTGTGTGCAGTCCAATGCAGACCAACGCAGACACGTTAGGACTTTGCAGCCCAATGCAGACACACTGTGGTCTGTGCAGCCCAATGCAGACACGCTGTGGACTTTGCAGCCCAATGCAGACACACTGTAGACTTTGCAGCCCAATGCAGACACATGGTGGACTTTGCAGCCCAATGCAGACACACTGTAGACTTTGCAGCCCAATGCAGACACATGGTGGACTGTGCAGCCCAATGCAGACACACTGTAGACTGTGAAGCCCAATGCAAACACACTGCTGCCTGTGCAGCCCAATGCAGACACACTGTGGTCTGTGCAGCCCAATGCAGACACGCTGTGGACTGTGCAGCCCAATGCAGACACACTGTGGACTGTGCAGCCCAATGCAGACACACTGTGGTCTGTTCAGCCCAATGCAGACACGCTGTGGGCTGTGCAGCCCAATGCAGACACACTGTGGACTGTGCAGCCCAATGCAGACACGCTGTGGACTGTGCAGCCCAGTGCAGCCACATTGTGGACTGTGCAGCCCAATGCAGACACGCTGTGGACTGTGCAGCCCAATACAGACACACTGTGGACTGTGCAGCCCAATACAGACACACTGTGGACTGTGCAGCCCAATACAGACACACTGTGGACTGTGCAACACAATACAGACACACGGTGGACAGTGCAGCCCAGTGCAGACACAGTGTGGACAGTGCAGCCCAGTGCAGACACACTGTGGACTGTGCAGCCCAGTGCAAACACACTGTGGACTGTGCAACACAATACAGACACACGGTGGACAGTGCAGCCCAGTGCAGACACAGTGTGGACTGTGCAGCCCAATGCAGACACACTGTGGACTGTGAAGCCCAATGCAGACACACTGTGGACTGTGCAGCACAATGCAGACACACTGTGGACTGTGAAGCCCAATGCAGACACACTGAGGACTGTGCAGCACAATGCAGACACACTGCTGACTGTGCAGCCCAATACAGACACACTGTGGAATGTGCAGCCCAATGCAGACACACTGTGGACTGTGCAGCACAATGCAGACACACTGTGGACTGTGAAGCCCAATGCAGACACACTGAGGACTGTGCAGCACAATGCAGACACACTGCTGACTGTGCAGCCCAATACAGACACACTGTGGACTGTGAAGCCCAATGCAGACACACTGTGGACTGTGCAGCACAATGCAGACACACTGTGGACTGTGAAGCCCAATGCAGACACACTGAGGACTGTGCAGCACAATGCAGACACACTGCTGACTGTGCAGCCCAATGCAGACACACTGTGGACTGTGCAGCACAATGCAGACACACTGTGGACTGTGAAGCCCAATGCAGACACACTGAGGACTGTGCAGCACAATGCAGACACACTGCTGACTGTGCAGCCCAATACAGACACACTGTGGACTGTGAAGCCCAATGCAGACACACTGTGGACTGTGCAGCCCAATACAGACACACTGTGGACTGTGAAGCCCAATGCAGACACACTGAGGACTGTGCAGCACAATGCAGACACACTGCTGACTGTGCAGCCCAATACAGACACACTGTAGACTGTGCAGCCCAATCCAGACACACTGTGGACTGTGCAGCCCAATACAGACAGACTGTGGACTGTGCAGCCCAATCCAGACACACTGTGGACTGTGCAACACAATACAGACACACGGTGGACAGTGCAGCCCAGTGCAGACACAGTGTGGACTGTGCAGCCCAATGCAGACACACTGTGGACTGTGCAACACAATACAGACACACGGTGGACAGTGCAGCCCAGTGCAGACACAGTGAGGACTGTGCAGCCCAGTGCAGACACACTGTGGACTGTGCAGCCCAATGCAGACACACGGTGGACAGTGCAGCCCAGTGCAGACACACTGTGGACTGTGCAGCCCAATGCAGACACACTGTGGACTGTGCAGCCCAATGCAGACACACTGTGGACTGTGCAGCCCAATACAGACACACTGTGGACTGTGCAGCCCAATGCAGACACACTGCTGACTGTGCAGCCCAGTGCAGCCACACTGTGGACTGTGCAACACAATACAGACACACGGTGGACAGTGCAGCCCAGTGCAGACACAGTGTGGACTATGCAGCCCAATACAGACACACTGTGGACTGTGCAGCCCAATCCAGACACACTGTGGACTGTGCAGCACAATGCAGACACACTGTAGACTATGCAGCACAATGCAGACATACTGCTGACTGTGCAGCCCAATACAGACACACTGTGGAATGTGCAGCCCACTGTAGACTGTGCAGCCCAATCCAGACACACTGTGGACTGTGCAGCCCAATACAGACAGACTGTGGACTGTGCAGCCCAATCCAGACACACTGTGGACTGTACACCCCAATACAGACACACTGTGGACTGTGCAGCCCAATCCAGACACATTGTGGACTGTGCAGCCCAATCCAGACACAGTGTGGACTGTGTAGCCCAGTGCAGACACACTGTGGACTGTGCAGCCCAATGCAGACACACTGTGGACTGTGCAGCACAATGCAGACACACTGTGGACTGTGCAGCCCAATACAGACACACTGTGGAATGTGCAGCCCACTGTAGACTGTGCAGCCCAATCCAGACACACTGTGGACTGTGCAGCCCAATACAGACAGACTGTGGACTGTGCAACACAATACAGACACACGGTGGACAGTGCAGCCCAGTGCAGACACAGTGTGGACTGTGCAGCCCAGTGCAGACACACTGTGGACTGTGCAGCCCAATGCAGACACACTGTGGACTGTGCAGCACAATACAGACACACTGTGGACTGTGCAGCCCAATGCAGACACACTGTGGACTGTGCAGCACAATACAGACACACTGTGGACTGTGCAGCCCAATGCAGACACACTGTGGACTGTGCAGCACAATACAGACACACTGTGGACTGTGCAGCCCAATGCAGACACACTGCTGACTGTGCAGCCCAATGCAGACACACTGCTGACTGTGCAGCCACACTGTGGACTGTGCAACACAATACAGACACACGGTGGACAGTGCAGCCCAGTGCAGACACAGTGTGGACTGTGAAGCCCAGTGCAGACACACTGTGGACTGTGAAGCCCAATGCAGACACACTGTGGACTGTGCAGCACAATGCAGACACACTGTGGAATGTGCAGCCCACTGTAGACTGTGCAGCCCAATCCAGAGACACTGTGGACTGTGCAGCCCAATGCAGACACACTGTGGACTGTGCAGCACAATGCAGACACACTGTGGACTGTGCAGCCCAATCCAGACACACTGTTGACTGTGCAGCCCAATGCAGACACACTGTGGACTGTGCAGCACAATGCAGACACACTGTGGACTGTGCAGCCCAATGTAGACACACTGTGGACTGTGCAGCACAATGCAGACACACTGTGGACTGTGCAGCCCAATGCAGACACACTGTGGACTGTGCACCCCAATACAGACACACTGTGGACTGTGCAGCACAATGCAGACACACTGTGGACTGTGCAGCCCAATGCAGACACATTGTGGACTGTGCAGCCCAATCCAGACACATTGTGGACTGTGCACCCCAATACAGACACACTGTGGAATGTGCAGCCCAATGCAGACACACTGCTGACTGTGCAGCCTAATCCAGACACATTGTGGAATGTGCAGCCCAGTGCAGGGACACTGTGGACTGTGAAGCCCAATGCAGACACACTGTGGACTGTGCAGCCCAATCCAGACACACTGTGGACTGTGCACCCCAATACAGACACACTGTGGACGGTGCAGCACAATGCAGACACACTGTGGACGGTGCAGCCCAGTGCAGACACACTGTGGACTGTGCAGCCCAATGCAGACACACTGCAGACTGTGCAGCCCAGTGCAGACACACTGCAGACTGTGCAGCCCAGTGCAGACACACTGTGGACTGTGCAGCCCAGTGCAGACACACTGTGGACTGCGCAGCCCAATGCAGACACACTGCTGACTGTGCAGCCCAATGCTGACACACTGCTGACTGTGCAGCCCAATGCAGACACATGGTGGAATGTGCAGCCCAGTGCAGGCACACTGTGGACTGCGAAGCCCAATGCAGACACGCTGTAGACTGTGCAGCCCAATGCAGACACACTGCTGTCTGTGCAGCCCAATGCAGACACACTGTGGACTGTGAAGCCCAATGCAGACACACTGTGGACTGTGCAGCACAATGCAGACACACTGCTGACTGTGCAGCCCAATGCAGACACACTGTGGACTGTGAAGCCCAATGCAGACACACTGCTGACTGTGCAGCCCAATGCAGACACACTGTGGACTGTGCAGCCCAATGCAGACACACTGCTGACTGTGCAGCCCAATGCAAACACACTGTGGACTGTGAAGCCAAATGCAGACATACTGCTGACTGTGCAGCACAATGCAGACATACTGCTGACTGTGCAGCCCAGTGCAGCCCACTGTAGACTGTGCAGCACAATGCAGACATACTGCTGACTGTGCAGCCCAATACAGACACACTGTGGACTGTGAAGCCCAATAAAGGCACACTGTGGACGGTGCAGCCCAGTGCAGACACACTGTGGACTGTGCAGCCCAATGCAGACACACTGAGGAATGTGCAGCCCAATGCAGACACACTGTGGAATGTGCAACTCAGTGCAGTCATGCTGTGGACTATGAAGCCCAATGCAGACACACTGCTGACTGTGAAGCCCAGTGCAGACACGCTGTGAACTTTGCAGCCCACTGTAGACACACTGTGGACTGTGCAGCCCAATGCAGACACACTGTGGACTGTGCAGCCCAATGCAGACACACTGAGGACTGTGAAGCCCAATGCAGACACACTGTGGACTGTGCAGCACAATGCAGACATACTGCTGACTGTGCAGCCCAATGCAGACACACTGTGGACTGTGCAGCACAATGCAGACACACTGCTGACTGTGCAGCCCAATGCAGACACACTGCTGACTGTGAAGCCCAATGCAGACACACTGTGGACTGTGCAGCACAATGCAGACATACTGCTGACTGTGCAGCCCAGTGCAGCCCACTGTAGACTGTGCAGCACAATGCAGACATACTGCTGACTGTGCAGCCCAATACAGACACACTGTAGACTGTGCAGCACAATGCAGACATACTGCTGACTGTGCAGCCCAGTGCAGCCCACTGTAGACTGTGCAGCACAATGCAGACATACTGCTGACTGTGCAGCCCAATACAGACACACTGTAGACTGTGCAGCACAATGCAGACACACTGTGGACTGTGCAGCCCAGTGCAGACACACTGTGGACTGTGAAGCCCAGTGCAGACACACTGTGGACTGTGAAGCCCAGTGCAGACACACTGTGGACTGTGCAGCACAATGCAGACATACTGCTGACTGTGCAGCCCAATGCAGACACGCTGTGGACTGTGCAGCCCAGTGCAGCCACATTGTGGACTGTGCAGCCCAATGCAGACACACTGCTGACTGTGCAGCCCAATGCAGACACACTGCTGACTGTGAAGCCCAATGCAGACACACTGTGGACTGTGCAGCACAATGCAGACATACTGCTGACTGTGCAGCCCAGTGCAGCCCACTGTAGACTGTGCAGCACAATGCAGACATACTGCTGACTGTGCAGCCCAATACAGACACACTGTAGACTGTGCAGCACAATGCAGACACACTGCTGACTGTGCAGCCCAATGCAGACACACTGCTGACTGTGCAGCCCAGTGCAGACACGCTGTGGACTGTGCAGCCCAGTGCAGCCACATTGTGGACTGTGCAGCCCAATGCAGACACACTGTGGACTGTGCAACACAATACAGACACACGGTGGACAGTGCAGCCCAGTGCAGACACAGTGTGGACAGTGCAGCCCAGTGCAGACATACTGCTGACTGTGCAGCACAATGCAGACATACTGCTGACTGTGCAGCCCAGTGCAGCCCACTGTAGACTGTGCAGCACAATGCAGACATACTGCTGACTGTGCAGCCCAATACAGACACACTGTGGACTGTGAAGCCCAATAAAGGCACACTGTGGACTGTGCAGCCCAGTGCAGACACACTGTGGACTGTGCAGCCCAATGCAGACACACTGCTGAGTGTGCAGCCCAATGCAGACACACTGCTGTGCAGCCCAATCCAGACATACTGTGGAATGTGCAGCCCAGTGCAGACACATTGTGGACTGTGCAGCCCAGTGCAGACACACTGCTGACTGTGCAGCCCAATGCAGACAAACTGCTGACTGTGCAGCCCAATGAGACACACTGCTGACTGTGCAGCCCAATGCAGACACACTGTGGAATGTGCAGCTCAGTGCAGTCATGCTGTGGACGATGAAGCCCAATGCAGACACACTGCTGACTGTGAAGCCCAGTGCAGACACACTGTGGACTGTGCAGCCCAATGCAGACACACTGCTGACTGTGCAGCCCAATGCAGACACACTGTGGACTGTGAAGCCCAATGCAGACACACTGTGGACTGTGCAGCCCAATGCAGACACACTGTGGACTGTGCAGCCCAATGCAGACACACTGTGGACTGTGCAGCACAATGCAGACATACTGCTGACTGTGCAGCCCAATGCAGACACACTGTGGACTGTGCAGCCCAATGCAGACACACTGCTGACTGTGCAGCCCAATGCAGACACACTGTGGACTGTGAAGCCCAATGCAGACACACTGTGGACTGTGCAGCACAATGCAGACATACTGCTGACTGTGCAGCCCAGTGCAGCCCACTGTAGACTGTGCAGCACAATGCAGACATACTGCTGACTGTGCAGCCCAATACAGACACACTGTGGACTGTACAGCCCACTGTAGACACACTGTGGACTGTGCAGCACAATGCAGACACACTGCTGACTGTGCAGCCCAATGCAGACACACTGCTGAGTTTGCAGCCCAATGCAGACACACTGCTGACTGTGCAGCCCAATGCAGACACACTGCTGACTGTGCAGCCCAATGCAGACACACTGTGGACTGTGCAACACAATACAGACACACGGTGGACTGTGCAGCCCTGTGCAGACACACTGCTGACTGTGCAGCCCTGTGCAGACACACTGCTGACTGTGAAGCCCAATGCAGACACACTGTGGACTGTGCAGCACAATACAGACACACGGTGGACAGTGCAGCCCAGTGCAGACACACTGCTGACTGTGCAGCCCTGTGCAGACACACTGTGGACTGTGAAGCCCAGTGCAGACACACTGTGGACTGTGAAGCCCAATGCAGACACACTGTGGACTGTGCAGCCCAATGCAGACATACTGCTGACTGTGCAGCCCAATGCAGACACGCTGTGGACTGTGCAGCCCAGTGCAGCCACATTGTGGACTGTGCAGCCCAATGCAGACACACTGTGGACTGTGCAACACAATACAGACACACGGTGGACAGTGCAGCCCAGTGCAGACACACTGGGGACTGTGAAGCCCAATAAAGGCACACTGTGGACTGTGCAGCCCAATGCAGACACATGGTGGACTGTGCAGCCCAGTGCAGACACACTGTGGACTGTGCAGTCCAGTGCAGGTACACTGTGGACTGTGCAGCCCAGTGCAGACACACTGTGGACTGTGCAGCCCAATGCAGACACACTGAGGAATGTGCAGCCCAATGCAGACACACTGCTGTGTAGCCCAATCCAGACACATTGTGGACTGTGCAGCCCAGTACAGACACACTGATTACTGTGCAGCCCAATGCAGACACACTGCTGACTGTGCAGCCCAATGAGACACACTGCTGACTGTGCAGCCCAATGCAGACACACTGTGGAATGTGCAGCTCAGTGCAGTCATGCTGTGGACTATGAAGCCCAATGAGACACAATGCTGACTGTGCAGCCCAATGCAGACACACTGTGGAATGTGCAGCTCAGTGCAGTCATGCTGTGGACTATGAAGCCCAATGCAGACACACTGCTGACTGTGAAGCCCAGTGCAGACACGCTGTGAACTTTGCAGCCCACTGTAGACACACTGTGGACTGTGTAGCCCAGTGCAGACACACTGTGGTCTGTGCAGCCCAATGCAGACACACTGTGGTCTGTGCAGCCCAGTGCAGATACACTGTGGACTGTGCAGCACAATGCAGACATACTGCTGACTGTGCAGTCCAATGCAGACACATTGTGGACTGTGCAGCCCAGTGCAGGCACGCTGTGGACTGTGAAGCCCAATGCAGACACACTGCTGACTGTGCAGCCTACTGCAGACACATGGTGGACTGCGCAGCTCAATGCAGACACACTGCTGACTGTGCAGCCCACTGCAGACACATGGTGGACTGTGCAGCTCAATGCAGACACACTGCTGACTGTGCAGCCCACTGCAGACACATGGTGGACTGTGCAGCACAATGCAGACACACTGCTGACTGTACAGCCCACTGTAGACACACTGTGGACTGTGCAGCACAATGCAGACACACTGCTGACTGTGCAGCACAATGCAGACACACTGCTGACTGTACAGCCCACTGTAGACACACTGTGGACTGTGCAGCACAATGCAGACACACTGCTGACTGTGCAGCCCAATGCAGACACACTGTGGACTGTGAAGCCCAATGCAGACACACTGTGGACTGTGCAGCCCAATGCAGACACACTGTGGACTGTGCAGCCCAATGCAGACACACTGTGGACTGTGCAGCCCAATGCAGACACACTGTGGACTGTGAAGCCCAATGCAGACACACTGTGGACTGTGCAGCTCAATGCAGACACACTGCTGACTGTGCAGCCCACTGCAGACACATGGTGGACTGTGCAGCACAATGCAGACACACTGCTGACTGTACAGCCCACTGTAGACACACTGTGGACTGTGCAGCCCAATGCTGACACACTGCTGAGTGTGCAGCCCAATGCAGACACACTGTGGACTGTGCAGCCCAATGCAGACACACTGTGGACTGTGCAACACAATACAGACACACGGTGGTCTGTGCAGCCCAGTGCAGACACACTGTGGACTGTGCAGCCCAATGCAGACACACTGAGGAATGTGCAGCCCAATGCAGACACACTGCTGTGCAGCCCAATCCAGACACACTGTGGACTGTGCAGCCCAGTGCAGACACACTGCTGACTGTGCAGCCCAATGCAGACACACTGCTGACTGTGCAGCCCAATGAGACACACTGCTGACTGTGAAGCCCAATGCAGACACACTGTGGACTGTGCAGCCCAATGCAGACACACTGCTGACTGTGCAGCCCAATGCAGACACACTGTGGACTGTGAAGCCCAATGCAGACACACTGTGGACTGTGAAGCCCAATGCAGACACACTGTGGACTGTGCAGCACAATGCAGACATACTGCTGACTGTGCAGCCCAGTGCAGCCCACTGTAGACTGTGCAGCCCAATACAGACACACTGTGGACTGTACAGCCCACTGTAGACACACTGTGGACTGTGCAGCACAATGCAGACACACTGCTGACTGTGCAGCCCAATACAGACACACTGTGGACTGTACAGCCCACTGTAGACACACTGTGGACTGTGAAGCCCAATGCAGACACACTGTGGACTGTGCAGCACAATGCAGACATACTGCTGACTGTGCAGCCCAATGCAGACACGCTGTGGACTGTGCAGCCCAGTGCAGCCACATTGTGGACTGTGCAGCCC
Source organism: Chiloscyllium plagiosum (assembly GCF_037043375.1). Taxonomy (NCBI): domain Eukaryota; kingdom Metazoa; phylum Chordata; class Chondrichthyes; order Orectolobiformes; family Hemiscylliidae; genus Chiloscyllium; species Chiloscyllium plagiosum. The sequence continues at coordinate 1,245,320 of NW_028270141.1, read as the reverse complement.
AATGCAGACACACTGTGGACTGTGCAACACAATACAGACACACGGTGGACAGTGCAGCCCAGTGGAGACACACTGCTGACTGTGCAGCCCTGTGCAGACACACTGTGGACTGTGAAGCCCAGTGCAGACACACTGTGGACTGTGAAGCCCAATGCAGACACACTGTGGATTGTGAAGCCCAATGCAGACACACTGTGGACTGTGCAGCCCAATGCAGACACACTGCTGACTGTGCAGCCCAATGCAGACACACTGTGGACTGTGAAGCCCAATGCAGACACACTGTGGACTGTGCAGCACAATGCAGACATACTGCTGACTGTGCAGCCCAATGCAGACACGCTGTGGACTGTGCAGCCCAGTGCAGCCACATTGTGGACTGTGCAGCCCAATGCAGACACACTGTGGACTGTGCAACACAATACAGACACTCTGTGGACTGTGAAGCCCAGTGCAGACACACTGTGGACTGTGCAGCCCAATACAGACACACTGTGGACTGTGAAGCCCAATAAAGGCACACTGTGGACTGTGCAGCCCAATGCAGACACATGGTGGACTGTGCAGCCCAGTGCAGACACACTGTGGACTGTGCAGCCCAGTGCAGACACACTGTGGACTGTGCAGCCCAATGCAGACACACTGAGGAATGTGCAGCCCAATGCAGACACACTGCTGTGCAGCCCAATCCAGACACACTGTGGTCTGTGCAGCCCAGTGCAGACACATTGTGGACTGTGCAGCCCAGTGCAGACACAGTGCTGACTGTGCAGCCCAATGCAGACACACTGCTGACTGTGCAGCCCAATGAGACACACTGCTGACTGTGCAGCCCAATGCAGACACACTGTGGAATGTGCAGCTTAGTGCAGTCATGCTGTGGACTATGAAGCCCAATGCAGACACACTGTGGAATGTGCAGCTCAGTGCAGTCATGCTGTGGACTATGAAGCCCAATGCAGACACACTGCTGACTGTGCAGCCCAATGCAGACACACTGCTGACTGTGCAGCCCAATGAGACACAATGCTGACTGTGCAGCCCAATGCAGACACACTGCTGACTGTGAAGCCCAGTGCAGACACGCTGTGAACTTTGCAGCCCACTGTAGACACACTGTGGACTGTGCAGCACAATGCAGACACACTGCTGACTGTGCAGTCCAATGCAGACACATTGTGGAATGTGCAGCCCAGTGCTGACACACTGTGGACTGTGCAGCCCAGTGCAGGGACACTGTGGACTGTGAAGCCCAATGCAGACACACTGCTGACTGTGCAGCCTACTGCAGACACATGGTGGACTGTGCAGCTCAATGCAGACACACTGCTGACTGTGCAGCCCACTGCAGACACATGGTGGACTGTGCAGCACAATGCAGACACACTGCTGACTGTACAGCCCACTGTAGACACCCTGTGGACTGTGCAGCACAATGCAGACACACTGCTGACTGTGCAGCCCACTGCAGACACATTGTGGAATGTGCAGCCCAGTGCAGACACACTGTGGACTGTGCAGCCCAGTGCAGGCACGCTGTGGACTGTTCAGCCCAGTGCAGGCACGCTGTGGACTGTGAAGCCCAATGCAGACACACTGCTGACTGTGCAGCCCAACACAGGCACACTGTGGACTGTGCAGCCCAACGCAGACACACTGCTGACTGTGCAGCCCACTGTAGATACACTGTGGACTGTGCAGCCCACTGTAGACACACTGTGGACTGTGCAGCACAATGCAGACACACTGCTGACTGTGCAGCCCACTGTAGATACACTGTGGACTGTGCAGCCCACTGTAGACACACTGTGGACTGTGCAGCACAATGCAGACACACTGCTGAGTGTGCAGCCCAATGCAGACACACTGTGGACTGTGCAGACTCGCTGCAGACTGTGCAGCCTCACTGCTGACTGTGTTGCCCAGCAGAGTGTGGGCGGCACGGTGGCACAGTGGTTAGCACTGCTGCCTCACAGCACCAGAGACCTGTGTTCAATTCCCACCTCGGGCAACTATCTGTGTGGAGTTTGCACATTCTCCCTGTGTCTGCATGGGTTTCCTCCGGGTGCTCCGGTTTCCTCCCACAGTCCAAAGATGTGCAGGTCAGGTGAATTGGCCATGCTAAATTGCCCATAGTGTTAGGTGAAGGGGTAAATGTAAGGGAATGGGTCTGGGTGGGTTGTGCTTCAGTGGGTCGGTGTGGACTTGATGGGTTGAAGGGCCTGTTTCCACACTAAGTAATCTAATCTACAGACTAGCCTGTCCTTTATAAAGCAGCTTGCCCTCTTATAGGGAGCATCATTCAGCGTCCAGCAGCCTTTGGAGCACTTGCTATGAGCAACAGGATAATTGATGAGGAGAAAGTGAGGATTACAGATGCTGGAGATCAGAGCTGAAAATGTGTTGCTGGAAAAGCACATCAGGTCAGGCAGCATCAAAGGAGCAGGAGAATCAACGTTTCAGGTGATTTGATGGTGCCTGACCTGCTGCGCTTTTCCAGCAACACATTTTTCAGTTCAGGATAATTAATGGTAGAAGTTTCTCCAGATATAGTCACAGATCACTGGATGTTTTAGTGATGCAGGTAAAGAGGAGATGACATGCTTCCGTGGGGCATTAAAGCTCCTTGCAAAGACAAAGCCAGCAAATGGCCAGAGGTCAGTTCCTAGAGTCTGACCCCAAGGATTTGGCTGGAAAAGGTCAGTGACCTCACACAGTGACCTCAAACCCTCTTATACACATCACACCAGCAACCTCTAACAGTGTTTAATGAACTGTATCTCCATCAGTTACTGCTAAGTTTCTCCAGCAAGTTCTGTTTTTGTTCCAGCATTTTACGCTTTTACTTCAGACTTCCAGCAGCTGCAGAATCTTGCATTTGTATTGTTTTTATGAACTTGGTATATTTTGGAATAACCCCTGAGTCTAGTCCCCTGTGAGAACAATCTCATTGAAATCTGGGAATTTCAATAAAATATTGCTGCAATCAGCAATCTGAAACCAAACCTGGATTCTGTCATTTTTCTCTGAAAATATACTATCAGATACTTCATTTCATCCCCTGCATCTATCATTGCTGCGAGCATCACAATCACTCCCCCCAACTTCCACACACCTCCAGCTATCCAGCTACTGCCCCAGTCAATAAGATCACACTGAGACTCATTCTTCATCTCTCCATGCAAGAGCAGGTGGCCAGTGAGAGGAGGGAGCCAAGCAGAACCACAGCGAGGTGACATTCCTGCATTTCCATAACCCTCTGGAAGCTCGGCTACTTCACACCATGGGAATGGTAATGACAGAACCCACTGTATTGAGTATGATTGGAGTATGTTCCAGATTAAGTCACAGAGTTATTTACAATAGGAGGCCATTCTGTGCAGTGAGTCTATGCTGGCTATGTGAGGAGCTTTCCCACCAGCCTCTCACCACCCCCCGATGCCTATAATCCTGTGAGTTTCTTTTCTTCAAACTTCTAACCGTTTCCTTTCTGAGTTAATTGATTCCAAGGTCGATGTGAACACAGCCAGCCCCAGGGCCATCAATTCTTGTACACTCTTTACACCTGGTGCCATATAGTCTACGTTGTTCCTTCCCATTCCTTCCTTGAAAATATATTTCTCTTTATTACAGTCCATCCAGCACAGGTCTCCACATTCTCCTCACAATAGCATTATGGTATGTTCCTGTTTTATGTTTCTTCTTCCTCATGTCCTGCTCTCTGGGATGAAGTGAAATGGCTGATGGTATGACCATGGAGTTATTTTGCCTTCCATCCCACCTTCCCTATTTCCTTCAGAATGTGTGCTTGCAGATATATGAACTGTAGCTACCCAGGCACAACTGGCTGATAAGGAAGGGAGAAGGTAACACCAAATCAGGGCCTGAAGATGCATCATCACCAGCTCTCACATGCTGCAGTCCTTCCAAGAAACAGATTCACAAACAGCACGGGCTCAGGCAGCAGAGACTGCCAGGACTGCAGCTAAATCTTGGAGAAAGGAGAGCCCCGAACCCCTTCAGCACAAGGCAAGGTCACATTTACAACAAACACAAATTGCTGGAGAAACTCAGCAGGTCTGGTAATACTGTGGAGAGAAAGCAGAGTTAATGTTTTGAGTCCAGTGACCCTTCTTCAGAACGGACAGTAGCTCAGAAAAGGTGGTATAAATGTTAAAGACAGGGGAAGGGAGTAAGGAGATTAACAGAGGTGGAGCTGAGAGAGATAGAATGACAGTTATGGAGTCAAAGTGATATTAGAGTGTTACGGCGACAGAAAAGCAGGCAATGGGAACCATAAGTAAATGAGAATGGGTTGGTTGTGCTGAAAGCAGCCCCTATCATGGCAGGGTTAGAGTGAGGGGCTGGCGAAAGGACACATGGGAAGATGTTCAGGTGATTGAACTCAATATCGAGTCTGGAGGGCTGCAGGGTCCCCAAGTTGAAAATGAAGCACTGTTCTTCCAGCTTGTGTTGCATTTTGCTAGAGCACTGCAGCAAGCCTGAGGCAGAGATGTTGGCCTGGAAACAGGGTGGGCTGTTCAAGTGGCATCTCAGGATGATCTTTACAGACAGAACGTAGATGCGCTGCGAAGCAGTCACCCAGTCTTGGTTTCATCTGCCCAGTGTAGAGGAGACCACATTGTGAGCAGCGAACGCAGTAGACTAGATTGTGACTAGTTCTGGTAAAGTGATGCTTCACATGGAAGGTGTGACTGCGGTCTTGGATATTAAGGAGTGAGGAGGTAAATGGGCAAATGTCACACCTTCTGCTGTTGCAGGGGAAGATGCCAAGGGACTTTGGGGATGTGTTGGGGAGTGAAGCAGGAGTGGAACAGGGTGTCCTGGAAGGAACGGTCCCTGCGGAAGGTGGACAAGTGAGGGAAGGGGAATATGTGTCTGGTGGTGGCATCTCGCTGGAGGTGTTGCTAATGGTGGCTAATGATCCTCTGGATGTGGACCCTGATGGGATGGTAGGTGAGGACAAAGGGGACCCTATCACTGTGTGGGAGGGAGAAAGGGGGTGAGGGACGAATTCCAGGAGATGGGTCAGACACTGCTGAGGGTCTGTCAACAATGGTGCTGGGGAATCCTCAATTGAGGAAGAAGGTGGATGTTTTGGAGGTGTCCCTGTGGAAGGTGGCATTATCAGAACAAATGTGAGGGAGATGAAGAAACTGAGAGAATGGAATAGCATCCTTTCAAGAAGCAGGGTTGAAGATAGTCCAGGTATCTGTAGGAGTTGGTGGGTTTGTAATGGATATTGGTGGCCAGCCTATCCCCAGAAAGGGAAACAGAAATGTTGAGGAAGGAAATGGAGGAGTCAGAGATGGACCAGGTGAAATATAGAAACATAGAAAATAGGTGCAGGAGTAAGCCATTTGGCCCTTCAAACCTGCCCCACCATTCAATATGATCATGTATGATCATGCAATCTCAGTATCCCATCCACACTTTCTCTCCATACCCCTGATCCCTTTAGCCACAATGACCACATCCAGCTTCCTCTTTAATCTATCGAATGAACTGACCCCAACAGCTTCCTGTGGGAGAGAGTTCCACAGGTTCACCACGCTCTGAGGGAAGAAATTCTCCCTCGTCTCAGTCCTGAATGGCTTACCCCTTATTCTTATTATAGGACCATGACCCCTAGTTCTGGACACCCCCAACATCAGGAACAGTCTTTCTGCATTGAGCCTGTCCATTCCCATTTTAGATGTTTCTATGAGATCCCACCTCATTCTTCTAAATTCCAGTCAGTACAAGCCCAGTCAATCCAGTCTTTCCTCATATCAGTCCAGCCGTCCCAGGAATCAGTCTGGTGAATCTTCGCTGGACTCCCTCAATAACAGGGATGTCCTTCCCCAGACCAGGAGACCAAAACTGCACACAATACTCAAGGAGTAGCTTCACCAAGGCCCTGTATAACAGCAGGAAGCATCCTTACTCTGATACTCTCATCCTCTTGCTTGAAGGCCAGCATGCCATTAGCGTTCCTCACTGTCTACTGCACCTGCATGCCAACCTTCAGCCACTGTTCCACCATGATTAGATTACTTACAGTGTGGAAACATGCCCTTTGGCCCAACTAGTCCACACTGACCCTCCAAAGAGCAACCCACCCAGACCCATTCCCCTATATTTACCCCTTCATCTAACACTACGGGCAATTTAGCATCGCCAATTCACCTAACCGGCACATCTTTGGACTGTGGGAGGAAACCGGAGCACCTGGAGGAAACCCACGCAGACGCGGGGAGTACGTGCAAACTCCACACAGACAGTTGCCTGAGGCAGGAATTGAACCCGGGTCTCTGACGCTGTGAGGCAGCAGTGCTATCCACTGTTCCACCATGACACCCAGGTTTCATTGCACCTCACCTTTTCCCTGAACTGCCACCATTCAGATAGTAATCTACCTTCCTGTGTTTGCAATCAAAGTAAAAACCTCACATTTATCTACATTGTATTGTATTTGGCAAGTACTGGTTCACTCAGCAAGTCACCCTGCAACTTCTTAGCACCCTCCCCATAGCATAGACTCTCAGCCAGCTTATTCCTACTCTCTGCTTCCTTTCTGCTAACCATTTCACTATCTATGTTATACATTACCTCCAATATCATGAGCTTTAATGTTGCTTACTAATTGGAACCGTGTCAAAAGCCTTTGAAAGTCCAGATACAAAGTATCTACTGATTCACCGTTGTCCACTCAACTGGTCACATCTTCAAAAGGTTCCAGAAGATTTGACAAGAAAGATTTCCCTTTAGTGAATCCATGCTGACTAGGACCGATTCTGTCACTGCTTTTCAAATGCTCAGTTATTACATCCTTCATAACTGACTCCAGCACTTTCCTCACCACCAATGTCAGGTGTATAATTCCCCATTTTCTCTCTCCCTCCTTTTCTTTTTTAAGAGTGGGGTTACATTAGCCAACCTCCAGTCCATTGGAACTCTTCCAGAATCTACAGAATGCTGGAAAAGGATTACCAATGCATCTGCTTTCCTCAAACACTCCGGGATGCAGAGCATCAGACCCTGGGGACTTACCAGGTTTTAATCCCATCAATTTCCCCAATACCATTTCCTGACTAATAAAGATTTCCTTCAGTTCCTCCTTTATGCTTGAACCTCTGTCCCCGAGCATTGGTCTCCTTAGTGAAGACAGTTCCAAAGTATTTGTTCAACTGGTTGCCATCTCTTTGCTGTCCATTATGAATTCACCTGATTCTAACTGCAAGGGATCTACATTTTTCTTCACCAGTCTTTTTTCTCTTTACAAGTTTACTTTCATATTCTATTTTCCCCTTCCGAATTAAAACCTTTGTCATCCTATGCTAAATTTTAAATTTCTCCCAGTCCTCAGGTTGCTGCTTTTTCTGGCCAATTTATATGCTTCCTTTTTTGGCTTTAACACTGTCCCTGATTTCCCTTGTTAGTGATGGTTGAGCCACCTTCCCTATTTTACTCTTACGTCAGACAGGAATGTACAATTGTTGAAGTTCATCCATGTGTTCTTTAAATGACTGCCATTGCCTATCCACCATCAACCCTTTAAATATTCTTGGCCAGCTTATCCTCGCCAATGCCTCATACCAACAAAGTTCGGTTTCTTTAAGTTCAGGACCCTAGTTTCAGATCACATTGTGTCACTCTCCACCTTAATGAAGAATTCTACCATATTCCGGTCACTTTTCCCCAAAGAATCCCATACCACAAAGTTGCTAATGAATCCTCCCTCATTACACAATATTCAGTCTAGGATGGCCTACTCTCTAGTTGGTTCCCTAACATATTAGTCAAGGAAACCATTCCAGGAAATCCTCCTCCATGGCACTGCTACCAGTTTGATTAGTCCAATCAGTATGTAGATTGAAGTCACCCATAATAATTGCTGTATCCTTACTGCATGTATCAGTAACTTCCTGTTTGGTACAGTCCCCAATATCACACCGACTGTTTGGTGGCCTGTACTCAACTCCCACTGATGTCTTTATCCCCTTGGTGTTCTGCAGCTCCTCCCATACAGATTCCATATTGTCCAGTCTAATGTCCTCCCTTACTATTGTGTTAATCTCCTCTTTAATCAGCAACACTTCCCTACCTCCCTTTCCTTTCTGTCTGTATTTCCACAACATTAAATAGTCCTGGATGTTGAGTACCATCCTTGGTCACCCTGGAGACAGGACTCTGCTGGAGTCAGTTATGAAGGATGTAATAACTGAGCTGGCCAAGATCCCAATTACATCAAATCCATTAATCATTGTCTGTGCAGTTAATTCATCCACCTTATCGCAAATGCTCCTCACACTGAGACACAGAGCCTTCAGACTTGTACATTTTGACATTTATTGCCCTTTTAGAATCATTGTCAAATGTGGCCCTTTTTGATTTTTGTCTTTGGTTTCTCTGCCTTCCTCTTTCACTTTTCGCCTTAATGTCTTTTGTTTCTGTCCCCATTTCATTTCCCTCTGACTTCCCGCATTGGTTCCCTTCCCCCTGCCATATTAGTTTAAACCCTCTCTAATAGCACTAATAAACACTCTCCACTAGGACATTGGTTCCAGTCCTGCTCAGGTGCAGACCATGCGGTTTGTACTGGTCTCACCTCCCCCAGAACCAATTCCAATATCGCAGGAATTTGAGTCCCTCCCTCTTGCATCATCCTTCAAGCCACATATTCATCTTAGCTACCCTGCCTTTCCTACTCTGACCAGCACATGGTTATGGAAACAATCGCGAGATTACTACCTTTGAGGTCCTACTTTTAATCCTAACTCCCTAAATTCAGCTTGTAGGACCTCATCCCATTGTTTACCGATATGGTTGGGGCCTACGTGTACCATGACAGCTGTTAGAGAACTCAGCAATTAGAGAAAAAAAACAGCAATTAGAGACCTCAGGGAGTGAGTTGAAGCATGTGAGAACACAGAAGAGGGAGCTCCTGGAGGTGAGGAGGAGGGTCTGGGGATCTGCAGTGAATTCAAACACATTATAAACGTAGAAGCAATGGGAAGGGCTTTTTAAAGGATGCTGAACATCAGTGAAGGTATCTTGTGTTCTGCAAATACTTGGGATGGCTTCCAAAGGTTAGGGTGCTGTGCGACGGGTCTTCAAGGTGGCATGGAGATTGGGACATGAACATGGAATCTGTGTGTAACAGAAGGGAACTCTGGAATCTGACAATATCAAAGAAATAGAATCTTGGGTTGGAATTGGGACTAATGTTCAAGGCAGGGGGACGAGAACCCAAACAAGGAGCTGATGCAGCTGTCTGGATTAAGGCTGGCCCAAGTACCTGCAATACAGTCACAAATCATGAAGGAAGTCAGGTTCCACAGCTTGCTGCTCCTCTGAGCATTACAGGTAACTATTTCACACTTCTGTTGGCCTCTCTTCCTCTGCTTCATCACCCAAGGATGAGTAGATCTTGATTAACATCTGGCAGTGAGCATACTGTCTGAAAGAGGCTGGTACTTTGGATACCCATCAGTTGGTCCATTTCAAATTGGCGCAGCTGCATCACCTGTAAATGTCCTTTCTGACTAAAGACTCCATCAACATGGAAATTCCAGCAGAGACCAGCATAGAATCTGACACTTTGGTGGGTGGCATTGTCTGCTGCCAAATGAAACTGATCAATGAGGCAATTATTAGTGCAGTACATTCTGTGGCCAAAAGCCCAATGGTCTGGAATAATCTGATGAATGTCCACCCATTTCCCATCTGTTTCCATAACTGTAGCTGCAAAGGCAGCACAAAAACATGGAAAATGTGTGACAGCACTGATAATGAGGTAGACCATACCACACTCACCCCAAAGCAGCATGCTGAGCGGAAAAATATCACAGAGATTTTCCGGAACAATCTCCCAGCATTTTCAATGTGAAATGTCTGGCTGTTGACAGATGTGAATAAACTGAATAAGGAATTTTTCATACATTTACTTCTTTACTGTGTTTGTGTTTGGTATTTGAATCTGTTGCTTTTGATGTAGATTGGGTGTGTAGGTGTGTAGCCAACATTAAGCTGAGTTATTGTGGGAATGGGGCCACTGTGGCCATTGGGAAACTCCAGCCTTGGATTTGGGATTTTACTGTTAGGTTCTGTAAATGCATCATTATCTGATCAAAAACAACAACGACCAAACTGAGCTGAATCATTCTCCCTTGTTATCTTATCCAGACCCAAAATTAATTATTATGATGTAATTTGACTGAATCAAAGAAAACTACCATGGTACACTATAACAGTAAAACGAAGGGTGATCTCATTCTACTTTCCAACGAACTGCTCAAGGAAGCAATCTCCAAGATAAACGAAGACACACAAGAGCTCTCACTGTTCCCAGCCACGAACTGTGACATCAGTCACTTATTCCCTTTTATCAGATATAAGGAGAAACGGTCAATGAGGTTCACTCCACTAATCACAAAGCAAAAATCCCTAGCGGGGGGGGGGGGGGGGGTGGTGTTTGCTGATTTTATGTCTAACAGGAAGGTTCCTCCACCATTAAGACAGAACTGGAATTCCCCCGATGCTGATCCTCATACTCAAAAGGCAAATGGTCCAAAACATGTGTTGCGACAATTACCTTACAGAACATGAGTAATTACAGCAGAGGTCTACTGGAAACAACCAGAATGGTCTAGGATAAGATAGGTTCAATCATCTGTCAGTTCTCTTTACAAGGAAGGTAAGCTGCTTTATATTACTTAAAATACATATGTTTCATGAATATAATAGGATCCATAAATGGCAACTTGTTCAACTATTTGAGAAAAATATCTGACTGTTCCATATTCACCCACATCAACATCTCTTTCCGCTTGAAAAATCAGCTCAAGGTTTGATAAAAATCCAGTTACACCTTTAACAAAGTTACCAAAATTCACAATTTTTCCAGCTTGTTTTTCTCATCATTTGTCACTGCTACATCAATATCCACAATGGAATCATTTACAGAGTATTGAAAAACCAAAATGTGGCTGTTTTTCAAAATGAATTTCAAGGTTGAATAGAACCATCTAGTGGTCGGAGAGGGAATTGATTAAAAGCAATGACACAGTTTGGAACTCAACACATCTCAGGGAAAACCTCCTTACCGTTATCATTAACATTAATGACAAACAATTACAGTTGCAGATCCAAAGTTCACAAATTTACCAAAGCATTTCCACCAGACATTACACAGAAGTGCAAAAGATTAGGTTAAGGTGCAGGTCTGCCAGATCTCAATCTCTGGGAATTATTAAATGTGGAATTTCCATTTAGCCTAGACATCAGATCAAAGGGGAATGATTTGGGAAGGGGCTTCCAGAATAGGATTTTATGTGCTTCTGAGGCTTTTTCTAATGACCAGATGTCCAGTGAAGGCAGGTATTTTCAATTCCTAACAGAAAGAATTGAGTCAACCTGGAGGCTGTTGCATAAGGGTCTGAAAGGGTTAAGGCTGAGGAGTGCTTTAAGTACCCAGTATGCGGTGCCTTGTGGGGAGAGCAACTTGGATAAGAAAGTCCTACCATCTGTGCCTTCCTCATAGTCTCTGTTATGATGTCTCTAATACCAATGTAACTTGTGTGTGATTATTAGCATGCAATAAACTACAGCTTGTTTAAAACAAGAGCCTCTATTCATTAGACTACTACTGTACATGGTTTTACTCAATCACATTACACCAAGCAGACCCTACAAAGTCCTACAAAGAAGGTGGTGGCGGTAGCAATTTGACCAGTTGGTGCATACAACATGATGAGCAGGGGGTGAGAATTAATTTTGCAAAATCATGGAGGTCTATTTAGCTGCGTCCCTCTGGCAGTGGTGGAGATCTGAAGATTTGGATGTAGGTTTGCTCGCTGAGCTGGAAGGTTCATTTTCAGATGTTTCATCACCATTCTAGGTAACATTTTCAGTGGGCCTCAGGTGGAGCACTGCTGATAAGTCCTACTTTCTATTTAGATGTTTGGGTTTCTTTGGGTTGGTGATGTCATTTCTTGTGGTGAAGTCACTTGCTGTTCTTTTTCTCAGGGATGGTAGATGGGGTCTAATTCAATGTGTTTGTTGATAGAGTTCCGGCTGGAATGCCATGCTTCTAGGAATTCTTGGTGTGTCTTTGTTTGGCTTGTCCTAGGATGGATGTGCTGTAATGTCATTTACAAAATACTGTGCAAGGACTGTAACAAACATTACATTGGACCAACAGGCAGAAAACTAGTCATCAGGATACATGAACACCATCCAGCCACAAAAGACATGACCCTCTCTCACTAGTATCCTCACATACGGATGAGGAAGGACACCATTTCGAGTGGGACAGCACATCCATCCTATGACAAGAGACACGCACGAGAATTCCTAGAAGCATGGCATTCCAACTGGAACTCTATCAACAAATACATTGAGTTAGACCCCATCTAAGATATTACCTAGTATGGTGACAAAACATCTGGAAATGAACCTTCCAGCTCAGCGAGCAAACCTACATCCAGAACCTCAACCTGAGCTACAAATCTTCTCAAAAATCTGAAGATTTTCTCAGAAACTGGGTAAATGCTGCTCTTGCAGACACATGGTAACTGGAAGAGCCGGATATTTGAGAACTGAACAGAAGAGAACCTCATAGCAAGGTTCACCATTGTTGAATCTATAGTCAATGGCAAAAAAAAATTCAGATCTGGTTAAGAGATGTGCAGCAGCAAGAGTGGGCAAAAGCACTAGTCATATCAAGGTAGTTACAGACTGAGGTATGATCAGATGAGGAGAGGGTCTCAGCCCTTTGTAGCCCTCTCAGTTAGTTCAGCAAATATTTTTAATCTTGTTTAGGAAGCAGCTATATCAGTGAAAGAAAGAAGAATTTTATTCTTTACTAATCCTCAAAATGATAATAAAATCAAACATACAAACAAAAGCACATTTTTTTAAATGAGAGACTGGTTAAAAATAAAGCTCAGTAACGTGGATTAGAAAAGAAAGACTTAGTGTCTTTGAGGTGTCTGATTTTAACCTGAGACCATAATTGTTAATGGAAGTGTGGCGTCCTCAGCAGAGGCAAACTGTGTGAGTATCCTTCTATGCTTGGTTAATAGATTTATCTGCAGTTTGCTCTATCACTAGATGCAATTTTTTGACAGGCTGAAGGAATCAGACAAGGAGAGAGGGAGGGAAGGAGGCAGAAAGTAGGAAACTACAGATCAGTTAGTTTGACATCTGTCATTGAGAAGTTGCTGAAATCTATTGTTAAGGAAATAGTAAGGAGACATTTCAAAAGTCAATATGCAATCCCATCATGCATTATGGTTTTATGAAAGATATATCATGTTTGACTAATTTGCTAGAATTCTTTGAAGATGTAACAAGCAAGGTGGATAATGGGGATCTTATAGATGTGGTATATGTAAGTTTCCAGAAGGCATTTGACAAGCTGTCACTTCAAAGGTTAATACAGAAAGGTAAGATCACATGGGGTTAGGGGGTAATTTATTAGCTCAGATAGAGGATTGGCTAACCAACAGTAAGTAGGAAGTCAGGATAAATGGGTCTTCTTCTGGTTGTTAAAACAACTAGTAGGTGCCACAAGGTGCCGTGCCTGGGCTCCAACTATGTACAATTGCCGTGAATGATTCGGATGCAGGGGTAAAGTGGTCTAAAGTCACACTAAAATAGGTGAGAAAGCAAGTTGTAATAAAGAAATAAGAAACTTACAAATGGATATGGAAAGCTTAGGGAAATGAGCCAAAGTTTGGCAGATGGAGTTTAATGTGGCTAAGAGGGAAGCTATCCAGTTTGGTCAAAAGAATAGAAAGACAATTATTATGTAAATGGAGAGAAACTTCAATGTTTTGGTGCAGAAGGATCTGGGTGTCATTGGTCATGAAAACTAGTATGCAGGAACAGCAGGTAATAAAGGAAGGCAAACTGAATGTTGGCATTTATTGCTGAAGGAATGAAGTTTAGCAGTAGGGGAGTGTTATTGCAATTGTACAAGGCACTGGCAAGACTGCACCTGGAGCACTGTGTACAGTTTTGGTCACCTTACTAGAGGAGTGATGTAATCACATTGGAGGCAGTTCAGAGAAGATTCACGAGAATAGTTCCAGAGATTAGGTTAGATTAGATTACTTTACAGTGTGGAAATAGGCCCTTCGGCCCAACAAGTCCACACGACCCTCCGAAGAGCAACCGGCCCAGACCCATTCCCCTACATTTACTCCTTCACCTAACACTACAAGCAATTTAGCCTGGCCGATTCACCTAACCTGCACATTTTGAACTGTGGGAGGAAACCAGAGCACTGGGAGGAAACCCACGCAGACACGGGGAGAATGTGCAAACTCCACACATAGAGTTGCCTGAGGCAGGAATTGAGCCCAGGTCTCTGGCGCTGTGAGGCAGCAGTGCTAACCACTGTGCCACCGTGCTGCCCATGAAAAGCGTGTTTTATGAAATGGGATTGAGCAGTTTAGACGAATACTTTGCTAGTGTTTAAAGAATGAAGAATGCAAAGTCACAGTTTTAGACTAAAGGGTAGCAGAAATAAAACCGAGATAAGGCAAAATTATTTCTCTCAAGGGGTCATGAATTCACTACCTCAGAGCTGGTGGGATATTGAGTACATTTAAGGAGACAGATTTTTAAAGAGTAATAAATTGAAGGACTATGGAAAGTGGGCAAGAAAGTGGAGTTGAGAAAGTCACGATCGCAGTAAATGGTGGAGTAGGTACGAGGGGCTGAATGGCCTCCTCCTGCTCTCAGTTCTAATGATCTTAGGAGAGACAGCTTCTTCCAGTTTGGTGTTACAGATACATTTTCTATCTCTGCTCTGGCCAAAAGCTGTTTTTCTGAAATACAGTTCTATGGAGCATTCCTGGGTCTGTCACTCTTTTTTTCTTTGAGTTAAGTAATCTGCAGGCAACTTTCATTCCAATGTATGAAACATTGAAAGTTTAAATTAAGGGAGACAAGGATTTCTTCATACCTGATTAGTCTCTTTTGACAAAATATTAATCTTGGCTCTGATTGTCTTGGTTATTTCACCTCGATTATATAAGCTTAGCTCAAGCTGGTCAGGTGACTATTGCAGCATTTTCTCTTTTCTCAGAAACCATTTTAGTCCATGGAAGTTTCATGGGGGTGGCACAGTAGCTCAGTGATTAGCACTGCTGCCTCACAGCGCCAGGGACCAGAGTTTGATTCCAGCCTCGGGTGACTGTCTGTGCGAAGTTTGCACATTTTCCCTGTGTCTGCGTGGATTTCCTCCGGGTGCTCCAGTTTCCTCCCAGACTCCAAAGATGTGCAGGTTAGGTGAATTGGCCATGCTAAATTGCCCGTAGTGATTGGTGCATTAGTCAGGGGCAAATGTAGGGGAGTGGGTCTGGGTGGGTTACTCTTTGGAGGGTCGGTGTAGACTTGTTGGGCCAAAGGGACTGTTTCCATACTGTAGGGAATCTAATCATTAAATAGTAGAAGTTAAAAATGGATTGGCCATATTTGAGCAATATCATGACAAGTGCATTGTGTGCTGACAATGTACAGAAGCAATCCCAGAATAATGTTCAGTTGGAAAGTGAGTGAGCGCTGTGGGACTGTGAGTAAATCCCTGGTGGGCAAGGGCAGAACTGAAATAAAACAGAGAAATGTACAGGCTGACAAAGCTAGAGAAACTGAAGTGCTTACAGTTCCTGCCATAATGAACAGACACTGCAAAGTCTGACAACAATAAAGGAAATCGAGAACCACAAAGGCACTTTAAAACAAGGTTGCAAATCTGGGAATGTCACAAAGCAAAAATTAAAGTGGTACAGAGGCAATTTAGAAGTCTATGCAGACAATAATCTAATGGAAGAAAGCCAGGAAACTATTGAGGTCACAGAAAGGGCCAGGGATCTATTACTTACACAACAGTAAATATAGCAATGTAGGAAAGGCCATTTGGCCCATTCAACATGATCATGTTCCTCTAACTCAGTACCACACTCCTGCTCTCTCCCCCATACCCTGAACACTTCAAGTTTTCAAAAATCTATTTTTTTATTAAAGTGACTTGGGCCCCACAGTCTTCTGTGAGGAGAGAATTCCACAGACTCACCATCTGTCTGGATGAAGACATTTCTCCTGAGCTGTGTCTGAAATGGTTTACCCTGTATCCTGAGCCAGTGACCCCTTGTTCGGCCGCATTTGGAATACTGTGTACAGTTCTGGTCGCCACGTTACCAAAAGGATGTGAACGCTTTGGAGAGGGTGCAGAGAAGGTTTACGAGGATGTTGCCTGGTATGGAAGGTGCAAGCTATTAAGGGAGGTTGAGTAGGTTAGGATTGTTTTCATTAGAAAAAAGAGATTGAGGGGGGACCTGATTGAGGTTTACAAAATCATGAAGGGTATAGACAGGGTGGATAGAGACAAGCTTTTTCCCAGGGTGAGGGATTCAGTAACGAGACGTCACACTTTCAAGGTGAGAGGTGAAAGTACTTCACATAGAGGGTGGTAGGTGCCTGGAGCGCGTTACCTGCAGAGGTAGTAGAGGCAGGCACGGTAGATTCACTTAAGATGCATCTGGACAGATGCATGAGTAGGTGGGAGCAGAGGGATACAGATGCTTAGGAATTGGATGCCAGGTTTAGACAGTACATTTGGATTTGCTCAGGTTGGCGGGCCGAAGGGCCTGTTCCTGGGCTGTAAACTTTCTTTGTTGTTTTGTTCTTTGTTCTGGTTCCCCTGATCAAGGAAACATTATCCTGCAGCTGGTCTGACCAGCCACTGCCAGAGGTCAGTATGTTTCAATGAGACCTCCTCACATTCTTCTAAAGAGTGGTGAATGTTGACCCAGTCAACCCTATCCCTCCTTTTATGACAGGAAAGACAAAGCCAATCTGGTGAACCTTTGCTGCTCTCCCTCTATGGCAAGTGTATCTTTTTTCAGGTAAAGAGGTACAAACTGCACACAGTCCTTCAGGTGTGGTCCCACTCAGGCCCTGTATAGCTGTAGTAAGACTTCCTTGTTCCTGTACTAAAATCCTCTTGCAATGAAGGACTACGTACCATTTGTCTTCTTGTTTGCTTCACTTTCATGTCTGCTTTCGCTGAACACTGTACAATGATTCAGGTCACTTCATAAAGCAATCTTTCTCAAAACTATTTAGGGTGGCACGGTGGCTCAGTGGTTAGCACTGCACCAGGGACCTGGGTTTGATTCCAGCCTCGGGCGACTGACTGTGTGGAGTTTGCACATTCTCCCCGTGTCTGCGTGGGCTTCCTCCGGGTGCTCCGGTTTCCTCCCACAGTACAAAGATGTGCAGGCTAGGATGGATTAGCCATGCTAAATTGCACATAGTGTTCAGGGATGTGTAGGTTAGGTGTTTTAATCATGGGAAAGCAGTGTCATAGGGATGGGCGGGATGCTCTTCAGCAGGTCGGTGTGGACTTGTTGGGCTGAATAGCCTATTTCCACACTGCAGGGATTCTATTCTACCACCACTTAACTAACAATATTCTCTTTTCCAAATGAAGTGGACAACTGCACATTTATCCACATTGTATGGCATGTGCCATGTATTTGACCACTTACTCAACTTGTCTAAATCATTTCAAAGCCTCTTGACATCTTCCTTATCAGTCACACTCACATCTA